>NC_056745.1:1515431154-1515613774 GCF_019279795.1 Protopterus annectens
ATCTAATTGGTTGAAACTGTAAGGTACACGCAGACTAGGACATTGTAAAAGTGGCAGAAATTCCATTTTAAGAATTGTCTTGTTTATTCATGAGCAGGCAGGTAAAATTCATCATATGTAACCAAGAATTATCTTAAAATAATATAGTGATATCAGAATTGTGTTTGTCTGTTGGCTGTATATCCAAAATAAATTCATTATTGAAAAAATATGTTACATAATAGTTTGTGTTACTAAATTGCTTAGAAAAATGTATACATTCATGTAGTCTCCTTGTTTCAGCTTATATTAATTGTATTATACATACTTATGTAAACATCAGCCAAGCTAATATGGTTGTTCTGACAGAAACATGCATCATACCAAAACAGATGATGCAATAATGGAATTAACATGAGCAAAAGTATTTAGAAACAAGATCTGAACTGACAGTAGTACACAGATAGCTTCAGCGTGGCATAATTTTCTACATATATATGAAAACACTGCTTGTATGAAGCACTCCAGACACAGAATGTAACTTAAGCACTTTCATTCCTTTAATACAGAGAACTTCTTCAAAATACAAAAACATACAAACATATTTATAAGGAAATAATCAGTGATGTCATTCATTGTAACCAATCAGTTTCACCTTCTTACAATTAATACAAAGTCAAACCTCCTGACTAAATAGTAAAATGCTACTACCTTTTCTATTTACAAAACAATGTAAAAAAAAACTATCCTAAAAAATTACACTTCCTTATAGTTTAAAAACTTTTTATGGAAGTTTTATCATTTAATCCTGGTGCACTATCAGCTCTCAGGAAAAATTGCCATTTTAACTCCAAATATTCTAAATAAGAATTAAAAGACCCTACAAATTTCTTTCTTTTCACTTCTTCTATTACTAGAAATTGAAACATCCTAAAATGCTCACAGGAAAGTGAATGCCTTGCTAAAGCATCAGTATTATCTCTCTTTTTAATGGCGTAGATGTGTTCTTTTATCCTATTGTTTAACTTTCTTTTAGTCTTATCTATGCGGAATTGGTCACAATTTGCACAGACTGCTAAATATACTAACCCTTCACTATAGTGTGTATATTTATTTTTAGCTACAGAAGTGTAATTAATGTGCTCAAAATGAAAACTATTAACTGCCATAATATACATACAAAAAGAACATTGTTGACATGGATATGTGCCTGTTTTAAATTATTTATTAATTGTTAATGGTGTGTTACCTGACTTTTCCAAAATCTGTTTAAGATTTTTACTTTTTCTATATGTAAATTTTGGTTTACTTGCTATAACTTGTACTACTTCTTGGTTACCTGTAAATATTTTCCAATTATAAGCTATTATTCTATGAATCTGTGGACCTTCTACACTAATAGGAAAAGGAAAGGAGGTACAATATTCTTTATTTTCATCCTTCGTATATTGAAGCGTATTTTTAATATTGAACCGTTGTAACATTGGTGGAAATATCCTTTGTTCAATAATTTGCTTGAAGATGGCAATAAGCTTAGCTCTGGGATATCCTCTTTGATGAAATACATCAATTAAGTAATTAACTTCTTTCAAAAAAATGTTATTTTCACTAATTAATCTACTTAATCTAATCAACTGTCCTCTAAATATGTTAAAGTTCATATGTTGTGGATAACTGTCATAATGAAGGTAGTTGTTCACAAAAGTGTAAAACTTTCTACATAATATCCATACATATTTCTACATCTAAAAGTGTAAAAAGTGTACTTGTTTTTCTTTTGCACTAGTGCCAAATGTTAACCATCTAACACTGCTGATTACATGCTGAATGAATTCATATAATGCTGTATGATCATCTCCCCATATAAAAAATAAATAATCAATATATCTTTTATAAAATATAACATATTGCTACACGGGTCTACTACAGATGATTGAACTTTTAAAACATATACTTTTATATGGGTGACACCATATAATCGACGTTTCAAAAGTTCGAACACCTTTAAAAAAATAAAACAAAACAAAATTCCTGGATGTTTTGCCACCCCCCCCCCACACACACACACACACACACACACACACACACACACCCTGCTCCAAGATTGGACTACATTGAGGAAAAGGGAAGTTTTCCTGTTCCTTGCTGTACAGAGATCTCCATTCAGAACATTCAGAGTTTAAAAACTTCCATCATATGGTCTCGGCCATATGAAAGTCGAAGTTTTAAGATTTCAATCATCTGTAGGGGACCTTTCCACACATACATGTTTAAGATGATAAAGGAGACTTAAATCTAGTATGAGTTCAAAAATACTTTTTTCAAGAAACAAAAGAACAATTACAAAATGCCTAATCTAAAAACTGTAGTTGTAAGATAATTTGCTCGATATTAGATGAATGAATGACAGCTGGAAGATCAGCATTTGGTGGAAGACAACAGATGGAGTAAGGACAGAGTTGCCCTTTTCAAACGTAAAATACGTAGTTGGATCGCTGTACACAAGAGTTGTCTTCCTAAAAACCTAAACTCTAATCCTAAAAAAGATCTTAAAAAAATATTCTGTGGCCCATGAATGGAGAGCTGTTCCTCAGTATAACTGCATTCTATACATACTAACTACAAGGTTACAATACTTTGCTGTAAACACTGCTTATTTTATTAAACTGAGCTTCCATGTATCTCCTCTGAAGTACAACCTTAGATTTAATATACATTTATGGCAGCATCATGTGCCTGGAGGCATTCCAAAAAAATCTGGATTAATGGGACCAGTACTAAGGCCAGGCCAAGTCAGCACAAATCACACTTCACAGGTTGTGCTGTATAATAGCTGAAAAATAACAGGAGGATTGTCTTTTTAACACCCTTGTCCAAGGTTAATGCCAGCATTCATTTTGCTAGTATCATACTTTTACTGCTATGGCATACTGAGAAAAATGTTCCGGAATGTCTAGTATTCATACCATTATATAATAGGCAGAAAGTCAACTTGTGAGGGCCTGCAAGATGTAGAAGAATGTAATGGCAGTTATTCTCTGATTTAAGTGCATTGCATTGTATTGCAGTGTAGTGCATTGCATCGTTGCATATATCGTTGTATTTTAGTGTAGTACATTGTATTGTTGTATATTGGAGTCTGCATGTCCTCCCTGTGGTCGCGTGGGTTTCCTCCGGGTGCTCCAGTTTCCTCCCACATCCCAAAGACATGCTGCAGGTGGATTGGACACTCTAAATTGGCCCTAGGTGTGCGTGTGAGTGTGCCTTCTGTGGAAGGTTGGGCGCCGGGCTGGCAACTCGACACCGTAAAACTCCACTGCCATTCAATGTGCGGACAAGGTGATCCGCTGTGGCGACCCCTAACCGGGAATAAGCCGAAAGAAGAAGAAGAAGACATTGTATTGTTGTATATTGTATTGTATTGTAGTGTAGTGTATTGTATTGCTGCATATTGTATTGCAGTGTTGCTGTTTTTTCCAAATTCAAGTGATAAGAGTTGCTTTCTGCTGAGTTCCCAGCATTATGCTGATATAAAAAGCATTAAAACTGAGGAACCAAACTAAGCTGTTTCTTGAATGGTACCGACGGCGATTGCTTTAACAGCGTCCATTACTTTCTGCTCATCTTTTCTTCTCTAGTTTGTTGTCACATGTCTCAGACATTCGATTTTCTTAGCCTGACATCTTCTCTCTTTACTGTAACAATTTTAGGTTTCTGTAACCTTCACTATCGAAAGAGCCATTTTGGCCCCTCTCACACCAAATAAACTTCATCAGGAGCCACAAAACCTATTTGACCCCTGCAATGAAGATAACACAGTGTATACAGTTTTATATATAGTTATTATACTAAATATTAAAGAACTAAATTTATAAGAGCAATATTTAAAATCCATCCCTATTTTTGATCCTTTGTTGGGATTGCTTGATTGCTCTCAGTGTGTGTGTGTGTGTGTGTGTGTGTGTGTGTGTGTGTGTGTGTGTGTGTGTGTGTGTTTGTCATATCTCTCAGCCTCTTAGAACAGGAAATCTGGACAAAGCCATAAATAGTGGGACACAAAGGCCTGAAAATAGGGGCACTTTTTAAATATTGCTCTTACAAACCTAGTTGATAGAATAACATATTTTGGATTAGCATGAATTTTTCTGAAGGGTATGGTCTGAAACTCAAATGTCTATTTTTTCTGACTTCAGCTCTCAATGATTTGCCAGAAAACTACAGTTTTATGAGAAACAGACCAAAAATATGAAGCAAGAGTCAAGACATTCTGCAAAAATCTGCATAGCTGAGAGGTAACTCTGTGTGTGTGTGTGTGTGTGTGTGAGTGTGTGTGTGTGTGTGTGTGTGTGTGTGTGTGTGTGTGTGTGTGTGTGTGTGTGTGTGTGTGTGTGTGTGTGTGTGCGCGCGCGCGTGTGTGTGTAATGCATGTTAACAGAAACCATATTATTCTAGCAAGTTTCTAAGAGCAATATTTAAAGTCTATTCCTATTTTTGTTCCTTTGTTCTTCTCTATTTGTGGCTCTGTCTAGACTTCTTGTGGTAAGACTTTGAGAAGTATGGAAACCTTTCAGGAGATGCTGCTGCTGCCAGGGGATTGCTCGATCGCTGTGTGTGTGTGGAATACATGGCAACAGAAATCATGTTATTCTACCAAGTTTATAAGTTTATAAGAGCAATATTTAAAGTCCATCGCTCAATCAATCTGTGTGTGTGTGCGTGTGTGTGTGTGTGCGTGTGTGCGTGTGTGTGTGTGTGTGTGTGTGTGTGTTGTGCATCAGAGTGGCCATTATTTTTCAAAGCTACAGAGAGCCACTGCAGAGGGGTGGAAGAGCCACATGTGGCTCCAGAGCCACAGGTTGCAGACCACTGTGCTTGCCCTATATTTCCTGGATCTGGCAGCCTATAAGTGCAGGTTGTATTAATTTATCTGCTCTGGGTCAAATAGGCATACCTGTCATACGTCTAGCCTTCAGTTTCACCTGTCATTTATCTTGCTCATCCACTGTTTCTCTTTAGTCTCTTCCCTGCTTTCATTTGTCCATTTGCTTGTCAGTTTGATTACTGTGCTGCATTACAGATCATGAGATCATGTGCAAACTGGCAAAATCAAAGCAGCCTATCCGTTCTTGTCTCTTGACTGTTTTTGTCATTTCCTCTCCTCTGCTCACAGCGTGGTAACTGGAGCAGATCCCTCTGAGTCAGATATCTCCATCAAAGGCCTGACACATCAATATCCATAACCTGCTTTTAGGACTACTACAGATTGCATTATAGGAAGCTTATACAGCATATGGCAAGTCACAAGGTTTATTGTGCTGAGGTTAGAGCAAGACATTTAAATGCATTTGTTCCTTTTATTGAAGATATACATAGAGTAAATTCCCTACTATGCATACTTTAGAAAGGTCACAAAATATTCTACATGCACAGTGACACAACATTCTTGTGTTGGTGTGCATGCATGGAAAGTCATATGCAGGTTGCAGGGTTAGGTCAGTAAACAAACAAAAGATGCTTGATTTTCTGCCTAATAAGGAAAAGCATTGTTTGATGAATATTTTTGAACTTGTTTGCATATTATATTCCTGAGGTTCTATATTTATACAATTTTATAAATAATAATGAGGGAAAAGCATGTGTTATTATCAGAAAATGAAAAAAAAAAAACACTCCAGTTGTCTTACTGATACTTAATTAGTTATCTAGTTATTTGCTTACTTATTTATTTATTTATTTGTACTTTTAAATTCAATGCATTTTGCTACTATAATAAGACTGGTGCATTATCTGAACTGTGATAATTCTTACAGTATTTCTCCACTTTGAAGTGACATATAAACATGATCATTATACTAATTGACATTTCTTGCTGGTGTTTTTTGTGGAGTTTTGGATAATTGGATTTACACTGAGCAATTTATGTTTCGCTTCTGGTGACCTGTGTGTTTCCTGGTTTGGCATTGTACTAAATGACCCATCATGCGAACTGTAATGTCCTACATTACTTTTTTCCTTACTATGCAAGATCATCATCAGTGTATTAAAAGTAATGGTAACATTTACTGTTGTCAGGATTTAATGATGATAATTGATCAGTTCAATGCTCTCCTTTATTTAACATTTGTTGACTTTCCCGGTCAACAAATGTTAAATAAATAAATACCGAACTCATCAGCTCAGTGCTTCCCTTACTACTTCCTTTTCCTGTGGCTGTAATTACTGAAGTCCACTGCACCTTCGGGCAAATCAGTAGTAAAAAGAAGATTTCCACTCTGCAATTATGCAAATCCAGATAATTAATAGGTCATTTCAAAAACCAGTATGCTGTTAGCAGCTCAATTGGCTCAGAGGAAAAAAGCTTCGATATACAATCCAGCTGACCTTATTTTGAGTTGATGCTTTAACATCTGTTGGAATTGACAGGACAGGAAGGAAGGAAGAAGTCGCACTTCTTTGCTGGCTCACCTGTCTTTGCCATGATGTGATAAGATAAATGAGTGGGCACTTTCTCAGATTTTTGAGACCCCAGTAGAAAGTCTTTTGAGAGTGTTAACTTCAATGGATGGGTGAGTTTTGAGAAATTATATCACTCACAGAATGGAGTGATATCTATTGCATTTGAACCCCTGAGGTTGTTAGGGACAAGCCCAGAGGAGTTAAGGCCTTAAAGTTACCTTGGATAGGTGCTGGCTCTGTTGACACCTGAAGGGCATGTGCTGCTACAGAGACAAGGGAGCATGATGATCTTTGAGGAAGGGCAGCAAAAGAAATGCACAAAATGTTAATCTGCTGTTCATTAGCAGACATTTCTAGTGGATCAAAGCAATTAAGACATTTTAATCTGCTGTTCATTAGCAGACATTTCTAGTGGATCAAAGCAATTTAGAAATATTAATCTGCTGTTCATTAGCAGACATTTCTAGTGGATCAAAGCAATTTATAATTTCACATACAATAGTGCTCTCATTTCACAGCACTATCACAGACTTCCAGTTTCATCTATTTGGTAGAACGTCTAATGTGCATGTGAAAGCTACATGATTGCTTTTTCTCCACGTGCAAACACTAATTATTTTCAGTTTCAGGTATCGGAGATAGAATGAATGACATTGTCTATTGTGGCTTCCTATTAGCTGGCTCATTACAAATCCAGTCTTATATTACTCAATCAATGCATGCTATGCAGCAAAATTTATTCTGTTATTGCACACAAAATAATGGATCCAGCCTGCAGTGACACTTTAGTCATCATTTTCACCTGAACAAACATTTTAATTCTTTCTGGTAGTGTTGTGCTATGTTGAACACTAGTGACTAGGGTATGGGACTGGTTAAATTGTAAAATGGTACTAGTAATAAAAATAAGAATATGTCTAGGGCTGCAATACTTGTTACCACTAACTGAACAAATTAGTCCTGTAATGGTTAAATCTTCCGAGCCAAATGCCATAATACTTATAGGTTCATAGGTAGGTACTAGGCTATAGGCCCAAGGGCCTAAGTACGCCTAGCCAACAATGTTCCCTGGCTTTCAACACCCAAGAAAATTATTTTCCTGTGCCCCTGTCGAGCAGAGCCACAGAAGTGATCCCCAGGGTGAATTTCCTATCTCCCATCCAATCCTCAAGATTTTTCTTAAAGAGTGCTAATGAGGAGCTTTGTTTGATATAGATGGGTAGCTTGTTCCAGAGTATGGGAAGTCTCTGGGACAGGAATCTGCCCCTCCAGCACATTCTGTTTATTGTGGTGACAAGGTTTAGGTCCCTAGAGCATGTAGCTCAGAGGGATTGCGATTTCTTTAGGTGGAGCATGTCCAACAGATCTGGGTTTGGCATAACTTTGTATGTTAGGCAGAGATCACCTCAGAGTAGGCAATATGTGATGGAGTAAAGCCAGAGTTTTTTGAGACGGTCAGCATAAGACATCTGTTTGAGGCTGGTAATCCACTTTGAGAGGTATTTCTGCAGCCTTTCCAGCTGTTGTAGATGTTTTGTGAGGTACATTCCAAAAGGGGCATTGTACTCTATAATGGGTCTAATAGGTGATGAGCAGAGGGGAACAATGACCTCTTTTTTCCTAGATGAGAACCCTTTTGTGATGAGGTGTGCAACATAGAAGGATTTTCTGACCACTGTGGTGATGTGATTTTAAAGGAGGGACTACTGTCCACGTGGGTCCCAAGGTCTCTTATCACACTTTCAGTGTTAAGTAGGCTGCTGCCTATATAGTAGTTCAGGAGTACAGAGTTTTTACTAAAGGGGATGACAATGCACTTTTTGGCACTGAGCTTGAGGCCATGGTTCTGACACCAGGCATATGTGTCAGTGAGGCCCTTCTGTATGATGTCCACATTGTTTGGGGACTCGATTATGGCTCCTAGTTTGCAGTCATCTGTGAACTTCATTAGCCAGAGACCTTCTGTGTTAGCCTGTACTTCAGAGAAGTTGATACCAAACAGGAGAGGACCCAGGACTGAACCCTGTGATACTCCACTTCTCACTGGTTTGAAGTTGGATTTAGAGTCTGCAACCTTTACAATGTGGGTTCTGTCAGTGAGCCAGTTGGCAACCCATCTTGTAATGTAGGGATTTATACCTAGTTTAGTGAGTTTATCTATAATTCCAGAATGAGGGATGATGTCGAAAGCCTTGGCAAGGTCAAGACAGGCTGCGTGAACCACCTTACCCTCATCTACGGCTTTGGAGACTGCTTCAAAGAAATCTATCAGGTTTAGGAGACATGATCTGCCTTTCACAAACCCGAAGTGGGTGGGATCCAGAGTTTGGAGGTTACCAATGTCTTTGTTTATAAGTTCCATGATGATACGTTCCATGGCCTTGCAGACCAGGCTCATCAGGCTAATAGGGCGATAGTTCCCGGGGTTCGTGATGGCTCCCCCTTTGTGGAGTGGGATAACTGTTGCTGTGCGCCATTCAGTGGGCACAAAGCCAGAAGTGAGGCTATGATTCAACATGTTACTTAGGTGGGAAGTCAGTTCATTCTGAAGTTCGTGTAAAACTCAGCCTGGGATGTTGTCCGGTCCCATGGATGCTGTGTTCTTGGCTTCATAGAGTGCATTTTTTACCTGCATGGTTGTGAGTACAGGGACTCTGCATTCTTCCAGTATAGATATGGGCCCTTTAGGGGGTGGGGGGGGTAAAGTTAGCACTGAACCTATCTGCCAGGATGATGGCAATATCAGTTGGTTCTGTAAATTTCCTGCCATTGTGCTGTAATTCAGAGCAGATCTGGGTGTTGCCATTGAGATTCTTGACATAGCTATGGAATGCTTTGTGGTTATCCTTAGAATCAGTGGCAATTTTGTTTTCATAAATAGCTTAGGAGGATTTTATGAGGGATCTCAGCTACTTACTGAGGCTGACTAGGGTACTCCTCCACTCTTGGGATTTTACTCTCTTTTGCAACAGTTTCTTTCTTCTGTTCTAGAGTTTGTTTATGGCAGGGGACCACCAGATTGGCTTCCTTTTTTTGGAGGATAGCGTCTTGGTTTTGTTGGGGATAGCATGATCCATGCACTCATGTAAGTGCTTATAGACTTCATTTGTGTAGGATTCAGCAGTCATAGCTGTATTATCCATCTATATTGGTGTCATGAAGTTCCTCACTTCAGTCTTAAGAAGCATGAAGTTGGCTTTGGAGAAATTTTTTATGGCAGTTTCCTTAATGGGGGTGCGGGCGAAATGTGGATATCTAGGATGATTAGCTTATTGTCAGATCTGACCAACAAGGAGTTGACCTCAGGTGTGGAACACAGGTCGCTCATGTTGGTAATGACTAGGTCTAGGGTATTGTTGCCCCTGGTGGGGTTGTAGATACGTTGATCCAGGACACTGGAATTTATGAATTCCAGAAAGTGTTGAGTGAAAGAGTTGGTACATGAATAGTTTTCCCAGTTAATGGTGGGGTAGTTGAAATCACCCATTATTAGGGTGTTTGGTTGAACCTTAATATTTTCCAGTATATCAAGAAAGGAGGAGTGGGAATCCTGAGACAAGGTGGGGGATCTGTAGCAAGCTACAATTTGGATTGCAGTTTTGCCCAGAGTTAGTTGCACTTGGATATTCTCAGATGCATTATGCTGAGCAACTAGCCTGGAAGTGTGGATATCCTTAATGAATATGGGCGCATCTCCACCTTTAGTGTTTTGGTCCAGGTTAGATGGCTGAAAGGTGTGGTATGAATTATAGCCGGGTAATGCAGGGGTGCTCTCTGGAGTTTTGAACCAGGTCTCAGTGACTGCATAGATATCAATGTTCTCCATTTTAAGGAGTGCTTCAAGTGAGTGCATTTTGTGGTTTAGACTTCTAGCATTGAGTAGCATTACCCTCAGTTTTTGCTTGCCTGTACCTGTTACGGTGGTGAATTTGTCATTTGAACCTTGCCAAAAAAAGGCACTATAGGGGCAGCAAGAGCCTTAGCTAGTATCCAGAATCCCAGGGGCGACAGGTGCAGGCCATCTCTGGCAAAGCATCATGGTCTGTCGACCATGTCGTCCCAAGCAGACAGATACTGGATCCCCTTAGAATGACACCAGAAGCTTAGCCAATTGTTGAAGTCAATAATTTTGTCCTTTTGATTGGTGCATCAGGCTGTCTGTAATACCACCCAGTAACTGAAGGGTGAAATTATGTAAAACCCATTAAAATAAAACCATGTGCAAATAAAAGACAAGCTTCAGTAAGAATGAAATTTGCCAGGGCAGATACTTTATATTTCTGACTGCATGCAGAGAAGTATAAACATGACAAGACATATTAAGCAAAACAGGTACAATAACTGTGCACACGCGCGCACACGTGTGTATGTGTGTGTGTGTGTGTGTGTGTGTGTGTGTGTGTGTGTGTGTGTGTGTGTGTGTGTGTGTGTGTGTGTGTCTGAGCGAGTGTATGTGTGAATAAACATGTATGCATGTGTATGTGTGTGTTTGTGTTTGCTTGGTTTGTGTGGTTGAGTCGGCTTGTCTGTCTGGGGGAAATGGTGGTGCTGCGGTAGCGTTGTCGCCTCACAGTAAGATGTTGTCCTGTTCGATTCTCAGCTAGAGCGTCTTCTGTGTGGAGACATGTGTGAATGGGAGTACCTTCGTTGAAGGTTGTGCGTCAGAGCTGGCAACTCGGTATGTAAACATCTACTGCCAATCATTAGCAGACCGGAGTTCCACTGTGGCGACCCCTAACCGGGAAAAACCAAAAGACACAACAACAACAACAACAGCAACATATAAGACCGTAATTCATTCTGGTGAGCATGTGCTTCACAAAGCATGGTCCACGAGTATATAGCTCAAGTTTGAAAGAAGAAATCCTAAGGACTAAAAAGAAGCCCTAGTGCTTACATTTTTAGCGGTCTTATTTATACTTACCAATACATGACGGGTCTGGAATGCAATATGCTTGGATCAAGTACTATTACTTTACATATACTGTGCGATACAGAGTATCTGCTGATACCAAATGAAGAAAAGGAAAACATTACTGCTTTGTAAGGAGTGAAGTATTTAAATGTAGTTTCAATGCATATTTGTTTACTGGAATTGTGCACTGATCAATATTGACCAATTTCAGGCAAAGCCTGGGTGAAAGGCAAACAATAACACAAGTTAGATTATGTTTATAATACAGACTCCGTAGGCTTTCATTTTTATTTTGATCGCCCATTTCACTGTCAAGGTTTACATTTTCAGGTACTGTATTCTGGTGCTATATCATTACTGCAGTGCTCTACAAGGCCTTTGCAAACTGTTACTGTTAATTCCTGATGCTATTACAACCAGAAGCATAAACTAAAAAGACAGAGGGTGCCCATAATTTAATGTAAGTAGGGAAGGGAGCTGTTCCAATATATAACAAGTCTAACTGAATACTTGTCACACTTTTAGGGAGGACCATCCTTAAATGACAAATGTAACTCTGATACCATAATTACATTATATTAGTTTTGCATGCATTGCTCTGTGTTCCTCATATTGTGTATTAAAAGATAATTTAATGTATGGTAAACTATTTTCTCTTTAAACCAACTGCAGCATACAAATTAATTTGAAAGTAGCACACTTTATTCACACAGCTTTCTTTATCTCTTTTCTTAAGTAAAGACACTAAGCCAAATAATGTCTTGTTTTGAATACTTACAAACCTTGGGCTATTGGAGGGTTGCTTAGCTTTTGTCAAATGTTGCATTGATGCCCCACTAATCAATTTTACTTACCCGCTATGCAAAGATAGATTAAGGTTATACATGCATCGTGTTTTCGATTTCCATAAAAATGTATGGACCCCTCTGAAGCTGCTTTACTGCCTTGTAAAACATCAGGATTTCCTTATCAGTTTTATAAACATCTTCCTGCCCTTCCACAACAGAAGCGGATTTGCCATTTCCATATCTGCCAAGTGTTGTTTGGTTGACTTATGCACTAAAGCTATATTTTTTTCAGTTGAATGTTTTTTTTTTTAATCAGCATTGACTTTAACATGATACTTGTTGAACAAACAGGTAAATGACCTGTTTTAGTATCAGTTCTACAATTTCACTGATTAAAGATTTAGAATTTTCCTGCAGGGTTGCATTTCCCTTGTTACAATCCAGGAAGCTGACTATTGTTTGCTTATCGGTATGGGGAGAAAGATATATCCCAGATGACAGGAGAATAAACATTAGTGCCAGCATACAAGAAAAAGGGGGAAACTAACAAATATGGGCAGTACAGAGTTGTCAACATCCTGTCACACTGCATGAAACTTCTGGAGAGGGTGACTGATAAACAAATATGCACGGTAGTAGAACGCAGGCTAGAAGACGAGCAGTTGGAATTTACTTCAAGATGCAGTTCAACCAAGCCATGTGTGCAGCATGACAGACAGGAGAGATGAGAAAGAGTCCAAATGGGCATTCCTAGACTTGGAGAAAGCATTTGATGAGGCTGCAGAAAGCTGATTTGAACAATCTTGAGATGGCTTGAAGTCCTGGAACATTGGTAGACATGGTGTAGGCTATGTACAAGGACTCACTGGCAACAAATATGAACAGTGTTCAGACTCACAGAGGGGTTCTCAGAGAATGGGTGTAAATCAGTGATCAGTTCTGAGCCCAAACAGGTCAGAGTGGATAGATCAACAAAGCTGCCGTATGGAGATTATTTGGTATTAAAAGAAGACTCTGACCAGGAACTTTAACAAATGAGAAGGGAGTGAATTTCAAAACATGAGATAAAACTGAGTACAGACAAGACCTAAATGAGAAAAATCAGAAGAAGCTGAAAACCGAGGTAGAAGGGAAACTAGTGAAACAGGTTAACAACTTCACTTATCTAGAAGGGGTGGATGAGGAGAAGAGAAGTCTGAATGAGAAGGTCAAAGCTAAAATCAGAGGGGTTGCAGCCAACTGGCACAAAATGTGATGGTAGGGCATGAAAGAAGAATGCCAAAGAAGCTTAAAAGTAAGGTGTACAAAACAGTGGTGCAACCAAGTACTACTGTATGGTACAGAAACCTGGGCAGTTAAGGCAGAGCAGCAAAGGAAGCTAGAGGTGATGAAGATGATGTGCGTGAGATGGGTGATGGCATGCACAATGTGGAATACACAAAGACATGAGGACATCAGAGCAGAAGCCAAAGTAGGTCCAATTGCTGAAAAGATCAGACAAAACAGATTTCAGTGGTTCTGGCACATGTGCAAGAAAGCAGAATATGATCAGCTGAACAAGATTTGGGAGTGTCAAGAAGAAGGCAAGATGAAATAATGATGTCCATCAAAGAGAATGATGGATTGTGGGAGAGACCTATCACAGTCAGACATGACTGTTGAAAGAGATACAAGAGTGGCACTGAATTGATAGAGATGAGAACAGTTTATATAACACCCTCACCCCATGTGAAAATGGGAAAAAGTGGGCAGATGATGATGGTCCAGGAACCTGAGTACAGATGCAAAACTTAACAGCCATTGTACCAGTCCACTTCAATAAGATGGAAAACATCTCAGTATTTTCTGAATATAATTTTGATTGAATGGGCAAGACCTTTAGAGGTAATGTGTACATGGGCACATTTTTGCAAATATGCTCCAAAACAGTACGCCAGAGTTTGCAGTTTCTAAGTATTTTTCTGAAGGTGCCATGGCAAAAGTGGTGCTGTTTATGATTAGGGCCTGTCTGTGCATTATGCCTGACTTTACAATAACTTGTACTGACTTATAGGTATATTATTTTATATTACTGTTAACCTCCTCAGTTTGTCTACACCACAGACTTCTTACTTATGACATTAATATTTAATTAACATCTTTGTTTATGTTCATAAACTAAGCTAGCTGCCCTTGTGGGTCATTTTAAGCCTAAACAAATTCTCCCAATGGTGAGAACCAAAGCCTGTACCTTGTATTTTTAGAGTTAAACACCTTAGGTATTATGTTAATAAGTATAACTAATGCTCTTTCGCATGCAAACGTTTGTTCAGGAAATTAATGAAGCATTGAACCTACAAAGTTAAAAATGTTAGCAAAATTAAATGGAGTCTGTTTTGATCCTACAGACTGACTGGAGTAAGAAATTGTGATACTTTCTTCAAGCTGTTCATGTTGTAATATAAACATTAGTAAGAATCCAATTTTTAATGCTAGGAGAGAAATATAGTACCAGAGTTGTAAATAAACAGGTTGCCTGCTTTAGAGGCAATGACAATCAGTAAACATATACTTTGTTGCCACTTTTGTTACAATCTCAGAAATATATGGGGTTTATTATGTTTTTCTTCTGCTATTCTGTTAGACTTCTTAATAAGAATTCGAAATCTATCTTCCACTGAAAATGTAATAGTCAAAATACTGAACATGGTTTTGTCCCAGAACAGAGAACAGATTTAAGAATAAGGATATTGTAGTAAGAAATTGGTAGACTACATGTGCCTTGTGGTTCTAAGAATTCTTTACAAATTTGAATGCTGCTGTGTCATTGCATGTTTCCAGACAACATGTAATGCAACTTAAGTGTGTCAGCTAGACAAAGCTGTACACATGCAAAAGCCATTCTTAGTTTTCATTACACTGATATTATCTTTGCAAGCAGTTTGATCAGTGCCATTTTCCTAAGCAGTATGCTTCTTCTGGTGATAATGTTAAAAATTCTATCTGTCCACTGAGTACCCCATAGCACAATGGCTTCACCTGCCATAGTTGCTGACTCAGTGATGTTTCCAAGTATAATACGCAAACTCAGTATTTTATTTATTTATTTTATTTATTTTACATTTGTTGACCAGGCTAGTCTAGCTTGATACATGTCCATTTTCAGTAAAGGCCCGGGGAGATAAGCTTCAACATTAAGGTAATGTAACAGGACTACAAATAAAATAAATCAAAACAGTAAATTATTAGATAAGAATTAATGCAGTTACAGCAAAAGGTGTAGTCTAATGTAGTCAAATAGCTTCTAACAGCAAAGATTAACCCCCGGATTTACTAATCCTCCGTGTAAGACTTAATAAGTCTTACTCGGAGGCTGCAGTTGACCGGATTGACATCAGCGTGCCATGAATATTCATGAGGGCATGCTGACTCATCCGTAACTCTTACACAGACTGAGTAGGAAAGCAGGGGGCATGTCTGACTGCCGAGCAGTCTAAAAGTCCATGCCCCTGCAAGGTTTTAAAAAGCATAGTGTCAACAGACAAGAGCGAGTCCGCTCAAATGTACTTGCACCCAACACCACACTCCCTGACACTATAAACCACCATCAAAGTTATAAAACATAACAAATACATTTTTTTTAAATCCACGATATAGCTGCCTGTATTTGCGCTTGTTTGCACGGGTGTGCCCATTGCTTAACCACAGTTAGCAATTGTGACATTGAAGAACATATAAGAACTACTTATGCAAATTAATCCAAATTGCAATAGCATAATGGTAGAGCGTATGCACAAAGAGGAGGCATTCACACTTCGATTCCCACCACTCCTCTTCATATTTATGTTTTAAATCAGTATTTGAAATAATACCAGACATATATGATTAAAATATTATTAAAACAGTGAAATGGCTCATGTATCAGTGAACAAAATATATATTTTCAAAGGATTCAGATATATAATAGCCTACTCTGAAGCAGCGCTTTACCCAGTTAAACAGAGGTGCCCATATTTTAATAGCGCTTTACCCAGCTAAACACAGGTGCCCATAGTTGAATAGCACTTTACCCAGCTAAACAGAGGTGCCCATAGTTTAATAGCGCTTTACCCAGCTAAACAGAGGTGTCCATAGTTTAATAGCACTTTATCCAGCTAAACAGAGTTGCCCATGGTTTAATAGCGCTTTACCCAGCACAATGTGTTTGCACGGACGTGTGCTCCGCATCAACCACGGCACCGTAGGGCACTGGGGAGCAACGTAGAGCTAAGTTGCTTAAACGCAGCCACACCCCCTAGCCTGTCTAGACAGTATTAAAATAAAACAATGACAAGGTTTGAACCTAGGACCCTGTGCATCATAATCAAAGTACAGAACCACTAAGCCATGACAATATAGGGAAAGCAGCCACCATTAACATGCATATACTTATGAATGTTAGTTTAACCATTACTAAGCAGGTCTGCAGTCAGCCGAGAATTTTACAAAATGGCTAATCAGAAAAAAGTGTGGGAAATGCGGCATATTTAAGCCCCATTGGCAGGAATACTCGCCATAACTGATTGTGGCACACATTTGCAGTCAGAATGGCAGGTGTAGGAGAGGGATCACACTTCCGAGCGCAACGTTGGGGCATCGAGGAGTCAAAATATATGGTTTGGCTCCTTGTCCACCATCATGAGTCTAGACTCCTGCAGGGCCAGTTCCAAGGGACAGAGTACAAGGCAGAGGCGTGGAACCGGTTAGCTCATGACCTCACCAGTGCCACAGGCATTCCCCGGACTGGTGAGCAGGTCCGCCATCACCATGCAGACCTGAAGAGACGAAAGCAGGACCGCCTGAACCAGTGGATACAGGAGGCCCATGGGATGCAGGATGCCCCACAACTGAGTAAGTAGCCATGGAATGCAGTATGTAAGAATTGATAATGGAGTACGTATAACGGATAGGTATGTTTCAATATCCCTTCATTTACTTCACAGCTGCAGGTGACCATGTCTTGAATCAGCAAGCCTATGCTGATAGGCTGCTAAGGTTGCTCCACGAGGCAGGTTAGTGATTATTCTGCATGTATTGTTATATAAAATATTATTTGAGAGCATGAAAGAATGTGTTGTAGTCAATAAAACAGCCATAGAATTGCCTGAATAAGTCCTCTGCATGTACTGCCAGATAAAAACATCAGAGAGTCAGAAAAGGAGTGTAGTAACCCATTAAGAAAGGTAACATATGTTAGGAAAAATATCTCTGCAGGCACTTTCATATAACATAAGTGAGTGAGCCTGAAAAAAGATTGTTCTAACCTATTAATAAAGGTATAATATGTCTTGAACATGACTGTCATAAACAACATTAAATCAAATAAAGGAGTGAGCCTGTGGAAAAGTGTGCAATGTCATTAATAAATGTCTAAAACCCAGAGTGTGTCTGTGTCACAGAGTCTGAAATGTTGTTGTATCCTTGCATTATACAAACAGTACTGTTTGAAAATGTGCTGGCAACCCAGAGTTATGCAGTCCCATATAAAGTGGGTGATGGAAGTGCTAGTAGCTGTGAAACATATATACAGTCCAAAATAGTCATTTACTGGTTGGCATGAATAAGTAAACCTGTCACATGTGTAGCATGTAATTATTCACCAGAAATGTGAGTGTGTATCAAGAAATGCAGAGTTCTGTAAAAATCAAAGTGAAAATGTCATGTGAAAACATCCCAGATATGTAGATAAAGAAATATAAATGCAAACAGGAAATATGTAGCAGTAACATCAGCAGGCTGGACAGTTAATGTCAGATATAGGTCAAGCATATACTGAACTAGCCAAACCCATGACACAACCTAATGTATGGTGGGAAGTGTAATAATACAGGTAGGGGATATACACTTGCAGTCACTGGGAATGTAGTGTAGACTGAAAGGTCATTATAAGATGTTAACCGATGTTTTCTCTACACCCTACCGTATTTGCAAAAACCATGCAATTCCACACCTCAATGGGTATGTGTAAACTTAAATATTTGTTGGGACATATGTCCTATTGTTTTATAAAGATTTGCATTGATGTTGATGCATGTGCCCTGTTCAAACACCACGTTCATGGTGGCCTGTTGCTACCAAACATCCTTGCATGCTTTTGGAATATCCACTGTTGTTCAATATATGCATGTGTTATGCTTGCTATTCAACAGTTGGAACCTTGGTATTTTGGGTTAAAGGGAATATTACTGCATGCTGTTACAACTAATCTGGAATGCTGTTGTTTATGTTGTAATTAAATACACCTAACCACAGAACGTATGGGAAGGTTGGTCCCAGCAGACCCTCCTGTCCTACCTCAGTTGGCAAGTGCACCTGGCACCAGTGGCTCTGGTGCCCAGCCCAGGCTCCCCTCCTCCTTTGGTCCTGTGCCACCTTTGGGTGGAAGCACTGCAGGGGATGGGGCTCATACCCCCCGTGCAAGCGTGGGCGGAGGAGGGCCACCTGTCACCCTTGCTAAGGTCTGGGCTGTGGTGCGTAGGGAGATCGAGCGTTCAGTCGCTGATCCCTTACGCCTGCTCGAGGCGAGAGTGGCGCATCTCACGGGTGAGCCTGCCCCTCCTACTCAGCCCCCAGCACAGCCACCCTCGGGGCTGTGAAGGTGCAGTGGTGACTGCCCATGGGTGGGGATCTCAGTTCCACTGTTACCATCTTTGGGCTCATGGGCTTGTGATTTCCAAACATCCTTCCCCGTCAATTGTGTTCACCCATCCCATGTGTCAAACTCCGTCCCTGTATGTGTCTTGTTTGTCTTGTCTGTTTACCTCCCCAACCTACCTCCCCAAATATACCTACTTCCTCTACCTCACATTCCACTCTCACCTGAAAAAAAAATAAAAAAAAGGGCAATCTGTACCCACAAAAAAATTATGCCCCATACGTAGCTGCCCAATTCGCACACATGTCCACTGGACATGTAGACTGATAATTCTAATTGGCAGTACAACATATTTTGTTGTCCTCACTCCTCTCTCAGGGGTGGAAGGTTTCAAATTTCACACCAAACAGATGCACAGCCATTGCTGGTAAAGAAATGGGCAGCTATGGACCTTCCCTACACCCATCCTGCACATACCGAGCTGGTTTCCCTACTGTCTTTCCCTTTTTGTGCCCCCTTTTTCGCCACTTTCCTATCTCCCCATTTTCTTTTCTTTAAAAGAAATTAGCGCGGGTGGTTAGCGGGAGTAAGCACTTTTAAGCAGTAGTAAGCAGGGGTGCGCGAGTGTGAGCTTGTGTGCGCTTAGCTAAGCATCGCGCAAACCCATGCAAATCTGCTTACAACTGCTTAAAAGTGCCTTAGTCACTCTGTATGACAAGGCCCTTGTACTGTTCAGCAGAAAAATAAAATAATACCTTGTCAGTCTTGAACCCGGGAACTTGAATTCACCCATCTGCATGAAGTACCAATACACCACAGCAGATATACAATAAACCAGTGCTGAAAGCAATATATCATGCATTACCATGAGTAAATGTAAAGGGAAAATAGGAATGGCATAACACAAATCTTGTTCTGTGTGCCTTAACCAGCAGGTGTTGTGGAATTGCATGACATGACTGTGAAAAGAGAATCAGCCACACTAGTAGGGAATAATGTTACAGTAGCACCTTACATACTTAGTTGTCCTCACCCCCTCCCTCAGGGGTGGAAGGTTTCAAATCCCCTCCTAATGTATTGCATATGCACAGCTGTTGCTGGTAAAGAAATGGGCAGCTATGGACCCTCTCCACACCCATCCTGTACATCCTGAGGTGGCTTCCCTACTGTCTTCCCCGCTTTGTGCACCCTTTATCACCACATTCCTATCTCCCCATTTACTTTTCTGTCAAAGAAATGAGTGCGGGGTTAGCGGGAGTGAGCACTTGTAAACAGTAGTAAGCGGGTTTGCACCAGTGTGCACATGTGTTTGCTTAGCTTAGCATTGCTAAGATATGATAAGCTAAGCTAAGCTTCGCGTAGTATTGCTAAAATAAAATAAGCTGAGCTGAGCTCAGCTTAGCATCGCTAAGATATGATAAGCTAAGCCAAGCTTGGCGTAGTATTGTTTAAATAAAGTAAGCTGAGCTAAGCGCAGCTTAGCATCGCTAAGCGTCACGCAAACCTGCGCAAACCTGCTTACAACTGCTTATAAGTGCCTTAGTCACTCTGTATGACAAGGCCCTTGTACTGCTCAGCAGCAAAATAAAATACCTTGTCAGTCTCTGTCAAAGGAAAAATATACTTTAAAAATGATCAAAACACGGTAGGTTCAGGTTAAGGCACTTTAATCTTGCAGCAAGGAGACAAAAACGTGCTATTACAGAGTCTGTCTAACTAGAAACAGGAAATACTTTCATTTTTATACATTCTCTAACTAGACATGGCCTACCAAGCTGACGTAACAGATTACCAGCCATTTCATCATCATTTGTTGACCATCATTCCCATGAATTTCTGCTAATTTAACAATTTTTGTGAGAAACTTCCTGAGGAAAACAACATGGCCTTGATTACTACCAGTTAGATACATATTGTGTTACCATTCAAGGTACTATGGCTAATTCAAGCACAATGCTAACAATTCATTTCTCTAATAATCCTTTGTCTACTTTATCTCTAAGCTTCTACAGCTGCACATGTTCTCATGCTTTGAACAGAGCTGATTGTTTAAAATCATTACAATTACAGAATATAGTATTGTTCATTCATTCATTCCTGACCTAGCAGATAAGCACCTGCTTCTCAAGTACATTTCCAAAAGGCATAAACATGAATATTGCTGTGCTAGCAATTGCTAGGTCAGAGGGCATCTTGCAAGTTTCAGAAAGCATACTGCAGTTTTCAAAAAGCATCTTTTTCAGTCTCATATGAAACTCAATTTATATATAACACAGTGCATGTAAAATAGAATGAAAAACGTGTTAATTCCTTTGATTATTAATTAGCATTAAGCATATACACATTAATACATATTTTTCTAACATTTCCCTCCTGTTAATACTTTTTAATTCTATTTTCAAAAAAAAATAAACAGCTTGCTTCTTTACCTAACCTCTTCCAATCAGGATTTGCAGTTAAGAAAGTCATTCAGTTTAAACTTTTATGAAAGTGTTTCACATTCTAGCAGCTCTTCAAATTCAGTACTTTGATACATAGTCTCAGATACTGATATGTCTATGAATTCTTTGATTAATTTCTTCATGCAGGGGATTCCACAACAAACACAAACTCCTATTAGGAGTAATCCTACCCCAATGGTAATCAATATGTTCATTAGGATGGAACCCCACCCCCCAAATACATTCTGGAAAAAGTCTGTCAGAGGGTTTGGGCCTGGTTTGGTCATGGCCGACACTTGCTGAATCACCTCAAGATGATCGTTAATCTCATGCTGATGATCAGGAATAAACGCACAGCATTCTTCTTTGATTAAAGTGCACGTCCCACCCCTCACCGCTAGGGTGAAGTCAAGAGCCATTCGGTTCTGGAGTACTACAGTTCTCATGGCGTTCAGTTCATCAGTTATCAGTTCAAGAGCAGAAAAAGTTGCATTACTCATTACTTCAAGAAGTTTAGACAGTTTTCGCAGCTCCCAAATCGATTTAACTGCACCATATGCAGGTAATATGCCTGCCCATGATATGACAGCATCACTCAAGTCCATGTGCGCAAGTTTGGTTCCCACATTACGATGGTCTTTCCAGCCTGCTTCGATCTGTCCAACTGGATTCTCAGGTTTCTTAACAGTCTTTTTGGTTACATCTCGGGTATTTTGAATATTTCCCTGAGGCAAAACTGCAGTGTGCAGGTATCCCAAAAAAAAAACTGACAGACCAATTCTCAGGTAACCATTTATATGCCTTTTTACCACACACAAAATAACAGTCCTCTACATTAGTTGTTACTTTGTTACGAAATGACTGCCCTGCATGAAACATTTTCCTATCTATTACAGATAACTGTTTAAAAAGTACAGGATTACGTTGTACCTGATCAAGAGTCTTATGCATAGATTTTAAAAATGAGTTATAATCTGTACTACAAGATCCACCTAAATCATTTGCTTTTGTATAACATTTATACTGTACGGTGACATTACACTTGCTCCATTCCACTTGGATGGTATCATTTTTGTAAAAACATACAATTCCTTTTTGTGTTACAGGCAAATACAGTGCTACCTTATCATGTGCTTTAATAGCAACTGTGTCAAAAAACAGATTTTCCCAGGTCTCATTGACCCCTAGGGGGATAGCAGCCATCAATAAACCCCCGTATGCTGTGGGTATGGCCGTGCAGACCCAGCAGTTCGAAACATTAAAAGTCTCAGCATACACACGTGTAATTGCCTGATAAGTGTTAAAGTTCGGATGCCAGTCTATGTTTGGCTCATTACGTTTAATCAGTTCAACTTTTGTGGCAGGAAAAAGGAGTGGCCACAACAAAAAGAACAATGTGATTAGCATAGCTATCAAAATGATCATGCAAGTTTTCTGAGGTTGCTCAATGTCTCTATTCACTCTGTACCTGGCCATTATGTTCTCGTTGTACAACAGTAACAAAGTTTTTGTCCAATTCAAAGTTCTTAACCAGTTTACAGTGCATCAAATGAATCCAGGAAGCTCGCTCCGCAATCTTGACTGCAGTGGGTGTCAACAGTAGTACCTGGTATGGCCCTTCCCACTTCGGAGAACTCCAGTTCTTTTTCTTCACAATCTTCACCCAGACCCAGGTGCCTGGGGCTACTGGTGCTTCCGATTTCGGTTGCTCTTTATCTGAAACAGAAATTAACTGCAAAAGTTTGTTATTCAAAAATCATCTCATATACCCTGCAAGTGAACTGTCAGCCTCTTGCTCTGCAGACATGAGAGGTTTCCACTGAGGTGTATAATATGCCCTCCCAAACAAAGTTTCAAAAGGAGTTAATCCCTTTACATTTGGAACAGTTCTCATGCTCAACAGTGCTAGAGGCAAACAGTGCACCCAGTTCTTTTGTGTCTCACTCATCAATTTCCTAAGCTTATTCTTCAACACCCCATTATGCCTCTCTACTAATCCTGCAGATTGGGGGTGGTAAGCACAGTGATTTTTTAACGATATTCCAAAATAGCAACTAAGTTGTTGCACTGTTTGGTTCACGAAATGTGTACCGTTATCACTATAAATCTTTTCCAGTATGTCAAATCTGGGTATAATTTCTTTAACAAGGACCTTTGCAACAGTAGCTGCATCTGGATTTTTAGTTGGAAAAGCTTCCACCCATTTGGAAAACATATCTATAATGATAAGGCAATACTTTTTATTCTCACATTTATTCAGTTCTATGAAATCCATACAAATACAACAGGCAGTAGGAGGAAGACAGTGAAAAGAAAGAACAACACACAGAGGAAACCAAAACTAAAAAAAAAAAAAAAAAAAAACAAGAACAATCAACACCTACAACAGACGGAGGTGAGGAATACAAAGGTAAGGTATGTAACAGATATGTATTTGATGACATCCGAATGATGTGTTTTACGGGTACTCTACATACTGTGAACCATCCATATGTGTCCGCAGTCTGTATCTATACGTACATGCACATTTGCATAGGGCAAGGGACATACTGCAATTGTTAGTGAAGGCTGGACATATGTATGTTGTTGAAGGCTGCTATGTGCACATTTGTATGTAGGTTGTAGTGTGTGGCATTGCAGACAGCAAGCAGTGCTGGTATATGTCATGTGGTGATTAAACGCTGTGGGACTGAGCTACAGGCAGTGAAGCCTGCTACAGCTTTACGGCCTGAGGACAGCAGAATGGATTCTGCACAACATTGTGCAATAGTATTACCTAACCGTATGTCTCACAACTGTTGCATAATTGACATCCCTATCCATGACAGGTGGGCAGTATATGTGCCAATATGTGCAGCTATATGTACAGCAATGTATGTTTAGATGTATGTGTGTGTGTGTGTGTGTGTATATATATATATATATATATATATATATATATATATATATATATATATATACACATACATACATATCTATAAATAGATATATACATATATAGATATATATAGCTATATAGAAGTATAGATATATAGAATTATAGATATGTAGATCTATATATCAATATATACATATATACATATATACATGTATAGATAGATATAGATATATGTAGATATATATAGATATGTATATGGATATATATGGATAAATATGATTAAATATAGATATATACGGATATATATATGGATATATATAGATATATCTATAGATATGTATGGATATGTATAAATATGTATAGATACGTATGTATAGATATGTATGTATAGATATGTATATATAGATATGTATATATATATATATATATATATATATATATATATATATATATACATGTGTGTGTATATATATATATATATATATATATATATATATATATATGTAGAGAGAGAGAGGGAGACACGGGGTCATATGTACTGCAACAGGTGCCTGTCGACCAAGGCATGGACTGAACACCAGTGTTGATACTGCAGTGCCATACCCCATTCCAGAACACTTTACGCAGTAACTACCACATAGGTGTTAGCCTGCCTAACCCTGAAGGTGTCAGAAGGGAACATGGGACACATGTGGACAGTAGGCTCCCCTTTGATAATCACAGTGCCACACTAGTCTTGTAATCTCTCTACGTGGTACGTGTTACGTGTCATCACAAGGGTAATATAGGTCAGTTTACCCCTCTACTCATCACAATGCCCCATGTGGTATTGTACCTCACATGACAACTACAGCAAGTGGAAAGGCCACAGACATACCCAACAAAGAGTGATACTGCCATCAAACACATGCCCTATGCAGACTGACTCACAAAACCACAGCTAGAGTGTGTTCCATACTGCCTACCCAGAGATTACCACTGCCAGACACACAGAGGTATGTCACACCCATAGCAGTCGACCAACCACCATGACAACACCTCACAATCCCTCCAGGCTACATGACCTAGTGCCCTAATCCGTGTCACTGCACTAAACAGCACATGCTGGAGGTACAGGTTCCTATACACAAATATGCCATACTCTGGACTAAACCATCCAGCACCAACAAACAAGGCTCCTCATGAGTAGATATCATACATACCCCTGATGAATGTTATGGAGATAGGTGATATGCCCTGGGAGTCACCTCTGTGTATCCATTTGATGGGAGCAAGTGAAGTCACATTACATGCGTGTCAAAGGGCAGGGTAGCATATGGCTAGGCTGCTCTAGGCCCAGGGCCAATAGCATATTACATAGCTATGACACAATGCACACACACATGTACTCAGTGCAATACCTGCTATGTGAGGTGGATTGTGTGTGACGATGACTGTGTGCAAGGTCTGTAAAGGTGTAATAGCTTAGTGTGAGGTTGTGTCTGTCATGGTAGTTTGAGTCCTAGGTGTGAGGCCAGAGAAAGATGTGTCAGTTATTGGGATGCAGACATAGTAGGATGTCATATGTTGTGATGTAGTTCCTTGTGTACGACTGTGGTGTCCCATTGTAGGCTGAAGCAATACATGTATGCTCAGTAAGTGGTACTGCTGGTGAATCCAGATCACATATGAACTGTTGTACTACCTGAAGCTGTAGTCCTAAACACCACAGTATGGTGTATGCTCACATTCCCTGGTAACACTGTCTTGTGTGTTTCCTGTAGTCTGCACAGATTACATACCTCAGGCATAGGTATCTGTAGCACACAGTACTATAAGGTACACAGGTAATGCTCATCTGTGTTGGCATACATTTGTCTGTTGTATGTATGTCTAATGTGTGTGTAATGATGCCTGTACCATGCCCACAATCACATGTGTGTTACAGGGTATGTGTGCGCACCTAGCAACATGTATACTCTGTTACAGCAGAATGCCAGCTATATTAACAACTGTGTACATTTGTTCGGTAGGGGTATGGCATCAAAGACTAGGGTGGATTACTGTTAATACTGTAAATGTACATTACATTCACTGCATTGGATGGCATATTTCCTCATGCATTAGCTTGATATATACCCCCGGTGCGAGGTTGTGCATCGTATCCCAAACAGTGTGCCGGGTACTGGTGTATACTGGTTTATTGTATGGAGTGTGGCAGGTACTGTCAGACAGTTGTGGGCTGAGCACTGATATGTGGTATTGAATGTGTGTATCCTGTGATAGACAGACAGATGCTATATATGGCAGTTAAGTGATATCTGTACTTTATAATGTTAAGTGTGCCACATGACCTGCTCACACATATCGTTTAATTGTCTTCCAGGGTTATGGCTCATCAATGCAGTCCAGCGTATACAGCTGTGGAGGAGCAGGAGATACAGGGCAGCCAGGTGCAGCACTACAACCTGCTCTTTTCCAGGGCCAACCAGCACCAGCATGAATGTACAGCACTGTGGCAGGATCTTGTTCGCTGGGTAAATGACATAGGCATGCATAACCGGACATATGAGCAGGTATGCCATCACTGCAGTGATTTAATTAGACATGTTCAGCGGTGTGCTTCTGATATCCATAGGCAACAGCTTGCCACAAGTGGTGGGTCGCCCATACATCCCCCCCTCACCAGAGTGGAGGAGGTGCTCCTAAGCATGGTGGCTCCTGACGTACAGCAGCAACAGCATCATACATGTGTTATCATGGAGTCCAGAGCCACCCAGCAGGACAACATGGAGTGTGCAGGTAATATGCCCTAGCTGTACACTACCATTACCAGTATTGTTAGAATATGCTTAAGTGAGATGTGTACTGTGTGTTTAGCAGTTGTGCTGCCTGTTGTGTGCAATACTGATATTTGGAATAGTATCTCCACACCTGTGACTATTTACTGTTGTTCCACTGTAGATTAGCACACTCACATTAGCAATGCCACAGTTGTGGCCACTGACAAACTGTGTCATATTCTTGTAGGTCCCTCTGGTGTGACAGCACGGCAGACGATACATGCTGGTGAGTGTGTTAACACTTTCATATTGGTACTGAAATGTGCATGTCATAGTTGAGGTGTAGGCCATGTGCACGTAACACACCTACGCATAATGCATGCTGTCCATGTTTGCTGTGAGACATTAATCATCTCAGTAAAGTCAGTAGCTGCCTTAATCACATGCAATGCACAGTGCAGCAGACACAATTGTGCCAACACTGTACTGCACCTTGGATATGCATAGTTGCTACAGCTGTACACAACAGAACACGTTTATCATATGCAGTACACAGAAACATGCTACATTTGGCATTACCACACACCCGCTGTAAGGTCACACGTCAGTATCCCACATGTCATGCACACACACATGATGTACCTCAGGGGTAGAGGCCTATCATGGGTCTGTGCAACACTCTGCAACACATAACACAGTCATGTTAGGCAATGCTTCCTATTGGGCACCTCACACACCCATGTACAAGGTGTCTGTGTAATTGTGAACATAGCCACAGCACTGCGGTTCAGGTATAGCATGCTAGGCGGTGAGTGTGTTAACACTTTCATATTGGTACTGAAATGTGCATGTCATAGTTGAGGTGTAAGCCATGTACACGTAACACACCTACGCATAATGCATGCTGTCCATGTTTGCTGTGAGACATTAATCATCTCAGTAAAGTCAGTAGCTGCCTTAATCACATGCAATGCACAGTGCAGCAGACACAATTGTGGCAACACTGTACTGCACCTTGGATATGCATAGTTGCTACAGCTGTACACAACAGAACACGTTTATCATATGCAGTACACAGAAACATGCTACATTTGGCATTACCACACACCCGCTGTAAGGTCACACGTCAGTATCCCACATGTCATGCACACACACATGATGTACCTCAGGGGTAGAGGCCTATCATGGGTCTGTGCAACACTCTGCAACACATAACACAGTCATGTTAGGCAATGCTTCCTATTGGGCACCTCACACACCCATGTACAAGGTGTCTGTGTAATTGTGAACATAGCCACAGCACTGCGGTTCAGGTATAGCATGCTAGGCGGTGGTCTTGCACACATTAGTAGGTGTGAGTGACCACAGGATGCATGGTGATGATGGCACAGGGTACTACACCATATCCAGTTATGGTGACCACAGTACTAGTCATAGCAGTCATTGCTTTGCACCTCAATGTCGTGTGTGTGCAAACATATGCACCTATACACAATATGCATAGCATGTTGTGTGTGTGCTTACATATGCCAGTATACACAATATGCACAGCAGTCACCATCCAAAGTGTCACATATATGTCCTGGAATGCTAGTGGGTGTATAGGTCACCTGACACACATTGGGTATGTGTGGTGTTCATTGTTGCAGGCGTGTAGCATGCCATGCCATGTCTGGCACAGACATATCTGCAAAATGTCCCAAACTCATCATAACCGCTGTAAACTGGCCATGTCAATCATTGGGATACCTTCACGTCAACATGCACCACTCATCCCATGTGTGTACATAGCATGCATGTGCTACACCCATGCCCACTATTATCTGCTGTGGACACAGACACTGTACTCAGACATAGATATCTATGTGTCACACAGATTACACATGCAGCCATGGCATGTATACTTGTGAGTGATGGTGCACAGGGCATTGCAGAGCTGATAATACCTGCACAGCAATGTTGTGTCCATGTACACATTGTGTTCCAGGGTATAACCAATCACTGAACAACTACACAGTTGCATCAAAGCCATGTATACTGCCATTTAATGGGGCGTGTACACTTGCACTGTATGGTCTTGTGCAACACATATTCTGCATTCTGACACGTGTGTGGTGACTGTTTACCTTGTGATACTGACACCAACCTTCACCCACTATAGAGTATGTGTTGGATTGCTGGTGTGTGTGTGTATGTGCTGTAGTGAGGAGTGTATTAGTGTTCATGTGTTCATGTGTGCTTGTGTTCATGTGTGCATGTGTGCATGTGTTCATGTGTTCATGTGTGCATGTGTGCATGTGTTCATGTGTGCATGTGTGCATGTCTTCATGTGTGCATGTGTGCATGTGCTCATGTGTTCATGTGTTCATGTCTGCATGTGTGCATGTGTGCATGTGCAGACCGTAAAGTGTGTTTCCTGTCTTTCTCTCACAGGTGCTGAGTTAGGGGTGGCCGAATGCAGCAGTGAACCTGAAGCCACTGCCACGGATAGTGCTGCTGATGAGACATGTATTTCGGCACAGGAAGGCTTGACAGGGTCTGTCGTTGGTCCGCCAATCGACAGTACAGAGCGTTCAACCCCATCTGTGTGCACACTCATACTGTCATTACATCCCTCACCACCAATGGCCATAGGCAAGGGACAGCATACAGTTGGCATTGACCAGGAGAGTGTGGTACCCATGGCACTTGCTTCCCCTCACAGCAGCCATAACTGTATACCTGGAACGGTACCACATAGCAGAGGTCCAGGGGTTCTCGAGTGAGCACCACTGGTCGTATTGCCTCTGGCAGGCATGCCCTCACAGGTCTTTCGACGACCAGTATGTTCCGGGCTGTAACGCAGGCTCAGGCACATATGGAACAGTACCAGGCAGGGACTTAGGGTGCAGAGGGCACATTACACTGCTATCAGTGACAGTATCCGTGACCTTGCCAGTGCCATCCGGACTTACACCGAGGTCATTGATAGACTTGGGGGGAGACATTAGATGCCCTCCACAATATGTCTTCCATGAGCCAGGACCGTGCGGGACGGTTGCGACGTCGACGTGGACGCATGCCAGCAACAGCAACAGCAACAGCTGGCAGTGGTCGCTGATGGCCCCAGTTCACAGCCGCTCCCGTAGTGGCAGTACCAGCCCCAGCAATGCTGGTGCTGGCCTGTCCATTGACCATCTCAGTAGACCATGTGCACGTGGCTCTGGCCAGTCCCAGCAGGGACATGGGTCCAGTCATCCCACCTCTGCCTCTGAGGACAGTACCCAGTCAGGGTTGGTACCCAATACTGTCCATAGCACCCCTGCCAGGCACAGGTACTGTTTCCATGGCCGGAGACAGTGATCTGGACAGCCTAGCAGGTACAGTCTGTGGCTGTCCCACAAACTACTGTATATGGTAGCCACATGGTGGAGTTGTGTGCATGCAGACACACACACATTAACCAAACAACTAGGGCTCACACATACACACACACATTACATCAACATTGGCCCATGCTGTACTGTTGTCCCTCACACACACACACACACACATACACACACACACACACACACACACACACACACACACACACACACACACACACACACACACACATGTCGGTTGGATGGGTCAATATCAGGCTCTGGCAAGCAACAAAACACCCTGTGCATATGATGATACCTGTGTTGCCTACTGTCATCTGTAACATTGATGGAGGGACAGGCTAACATGGTGTTGATGCGCAGGGTGTCACTATAGCAGTGTAGCAATATTAGCAAATTGTCAACAGGAAAGTGTAATGACATCCTTGTAGGTATATCTCTGCAGATATTATGCATCACAGCTCTGATTGTCAGTATAGCATTGTTTACACCACTGTTAGGTATGAGTATGTATTGTCCACCCATGTGCCACTTGGCTGAAGTGTAATGTGTTGCCAGCATGTGTTAGTGAGTGGACAGTATGTGTGTGATGTGTGCAGTACAGATTAGCAAGTGTACATCTGTGAACATGGTGGGTGCGCACTGTCTGCATGTACGTGCATAGTGGACACATGGGACGTGTGGCATACCCTTTTGTACACATTGTTAACATCTCATAGTATCTTCCATTGGCCAGTATGCATTCTACTACAGTTATGTACTAACATGGGTAGACATGTGTGTATGACATGGGTTGACACTATGCTGTGGGTGATACTGTTAGTATCTGTCAATGATTTGTGGTCTGGTAGTATATGCAACCTCAACAGCATGACTATAAGCAAGCACTGGATGTTGCCCTGACAAATGACACACAGTCGTAGGGAACTCAGTAACAGGTGAATCCTACCAGTGCTACACTATAACACTAACCAGTGGTAATGACTGCCACCCATTCCTGTGACCACACCTGTACATGCAAACATACTAGGGATGTGTCTATCCAACTCTGTAAATGCATGCATTGGCCTACAATCCATTCCCTGGATGAGACGCATATCCTACACAAGGGTATCATACAGACAGATACCTGTCATCTGATACACGCTGTATAGCAGTAAGCCAACTATGGCATCATCAGCCACATGTACCATACTTACCATCCCGTCAGTACCACATAGGTGGTAGGCTCTACATGTATGTTGGGTACCAATGTGTACATACAATCTCATGTTATGTCATGTGTCCCTTGGTATCCACATATCCATAGGTATTGTGGAGTCCAAAGGTGTATCACATGAGACATTAGAGGCCTGAATGCATATCCACAAAGCAGTTGTACACCTATAATTACTGTCCATTATTGGCAGTCGTTGTGTATGAACATGTCTGACATATACCCCAGGCATATACCCTCACTCACACCACTCTTATGTAACTGTCATGGGTGTGTGTGGCACAGCTGACCTTGGCCAATGATCACAACAGTGGACGGCCCTGTCACATACATACATATGTGACCTACGATCTGAGAAGCAGCGGCACAACCTGTCAATGGCAACAAATGTATTCATGTAGTATGCAGGCTTCACACCTATGTACTGATTGAGGGGACATGTACACATATATTTTGCCACACATATACCAGATGTGTGCAATGCACTTACTGTTGTAATCATAATATGTCATACCACAGTAATAGCAAAACTCACACTGCATTGACCAACAGTGACACACACACAGTCAGTGTTTGCAGGATTTAAACCCCTACCTAACTATGTTATGTTACTAGAGAGAGATGCATTAGCACGGCGCGCTACTTGTTTTACTGGGTGGTTTTTCTTCTCCTGCTGTATTTCTAGGATGGTGACATCATCCGTCTTTCCAAAGAGGAATGTACATCTTCTAATGTGCTTTCCCAGTCTCCAAAAAGGGCACTCCTGTCAAGCACAATTGCACACATACACAGTCAGTTTTTGCAGGATTCAAACCCCTACCTAAATATGTTATGCTACTAGAGAGAGACACATTAGTACGGCGCGTTATTTGCTTTACTGGGGGTTTTCCTTCTCCTGCTGTATTTCTAGAATGGTGACATCATCAGTCTTTCCAAAGAGGAATGTACATCTTCTAGTGTGTTTTCCCAGTCTCCAAAAAGGGCACTCCTGTCAAACACAATTGCACACTTACACACAGTCAGCATTTGCAGGATTCAAACTCCTACCTAACTATGTTATGTTTCTAGAGTGAGACGCATTTGCACGGCGTGCTATTTGCTTTACTGGGTGGTTTCCCTTCTCCTGCTGTATTTCTAGGATGGTGACATCATCAGTCTTTCCAAAAAGGAATGTACATCTTCTAGTGTGTTTTCCCAGTCTCCAAAAAGGGCACTCCTGTCAAACACAATTGCACACATACACACACCCCCACACACAGTCAGCATTTGCAGGATTCAAACCCCTATCTAACTATGTTATGCTACTAGAGAGAGAGAGAGAGAGAGACGCATTAGCGTGGTGCGCTATTTGTTTTACTGGGTGATTCCCCTTCTCCTGCTGTATTTCTAGGATGGTGACATCATCAGTCTTTCCAAAGAGGAATGTACATCTTCTAGTGTGTTTTCCCAGTCCCCAAAAAGGGCACTCCTGTCAAACACAATTGCACCCATACACACCCCCTCCACATTTACAGGATTCAAACCCCTACCTAACTATGTTATGCGACTAGAGAAAGATGCATTAGCGCAGCACACTATTTGCCTTACTAGGTGGTTTCCCTTCTCCTGCTGTATTTCTAGGATGGTGACATCATCAGTCTTTCCAAAGGGGTATGTACATCTTCTAGTGTGTTTTTCCAGTCTCCAAAAAGGGCACTCCTTTCCAAGACAATTGCACACATACACACCCCCCCACACACACACAGTCCGGGTTTGCAGGATTCAAACCCCTACCTAACTATGTTACGCTACTAGAAAGAGACGCATTAGCATGGCACGCTGTTTGCTTTACTGTGTGGTTTCCCTTCTCCTGCTGTATTTCTAGGATGGTGACATCATCAGTCTTTCCAAAAGGGAATGTACATCTTCTCGTGTGTTTTTCCAGTCTCCAAAAAGGGCACTCCTTTCCAAGACAATTGCACACATACACACCCTCCCACACACACACAGTCAGTGTTTGCAGGATTCAAACCCCTACCTAACTATATTACGCTATTAGAGAGAGACGCATTAGCATGGCGCACTATTTGCTTTACTGTGTGGCTTCCCTTCTCCTGCTGTATTTCTAGGATGGTAACATCATCAGACTGGGCATGGTAATGTGTGTACACTTTGTTTTATGCCATTCCAGGAATGGTTCATGTGGGTCATCAAGTGTCAACAGCTTGAACAGGAACTCATAATCCTTACCTTGTGTGATCTATCTGTGGACACATTGACATTCCTTCATATGTCAACACATATTTATGTACAGCTTGTTGGTTTTGTGGGTACTACATGTGTCTGGGATGTTGATAAAGGGCTATTCAAAGTGTATGTGAGACATGTGTAGCCGTGTTCAGTGATGTATGTCCTGGGTGTCTACCTTGAAAACAGTCTAGCATGTCTGGGAAACATGATCCACACATGAACATACCACAGTTAATAAGGTTGTGTATATGTCAGCTTCCAATAGCTCAGTTTATGACTTCAACCATGATGGGCTCCATGGACTTGCAGATCGGACTTCATAGGTGTACTGGACTATACTTCCCATGGTGTGTTGTGCACCAACACTTGTGTGGAGTGCCATATGTTGCTGTAACACATTCAACGGTTCCACATCCTGTGTAGATGGGGGGCTCAGCTGACTGTTCAGGTGCAGGATCTGTTTCTTCTGTAGTTTATGCATGGCACATATTGGGAATCCATGTAGTCCACTTGATGCCATGATTTTGGCATTGGGGGTAGCTGATCATCCATTCTACATGTGATATCTCCTGGTATGATGATATGGACTATCGTCAATGGGAGGTGGGTATGTATATATGGGCCTGTCTGTCAGGATGTCGGCATTGTCAGTCAGGTACAGTTGGCCCTGCCTCATGACATATATGTGTGTACATTGCTATATATGACATAGCTGTCGGAGGTGTCATGATTCAGTCTGGACTCCTTCTCAGCTACTCTTTACAGAACACCAACGAACCTGTGCACTAATCCCTGTTATACTCTTTTACACACGTAACACTGTACTGATCCTTTGTGATGTGGCTACAGAATATGTCATCATGATATCCTGGCATGTCCAGGGGTCGGCTTAGTGTGTACTCTCCAGTCCAGCTAGTGAATATTGTGATGCAGACACAATCTCACATCTGCCTCATGTACACAGACAACACTCTCCTCCTCCCGACAAACTCAGATACATGTGTGGGATGCACCTATGGAGACATACAGGGTGCTGAACTCTCTCGACCCATGACTGGCACAGTCTATCAGGTGGTGAAGGTAACCACACACACCACATATCAGTCTCACATATCCTCTGTCGACAGCACTCAAACCACATTATCACACATACACATACTCGGATGCTGTCAATGAACTCTGCCTAAGCAGCAGAGACCTCCACAGCAGGCACACACACAACTGCTACCACACTACAATACCCACATCTCACTTAGTTCACAATGTCAGTGTGCCACACAGTCACTGCCCTTCGGGCTACACAACACACCTAATACACTTATGATAGGTGACACTTATTGTCAGACACACTGACGTACCACTCACCAGCCCATACAAGGGAATAGTCCCTGTGTGCTGTCTGTCGGGTGCCAGGTTCTGCCACATAACACATGCAGTCAGGTCACTCCAAAGCAAGTATGGGACTGGCACCATCATTGTCCATGCTGGTGCGTAAAACCTCAGACAGTACTCCCTGGACCACATGACATGGTACATGGAGGTACACTGTGATCATGTAGCCCAGGCCAGTATGACTCTAACCTTGTCTAGCATCTTACACCCACCTCGTATGATGTCACAGTATACAGACAAACATATCACGTTTAACAGTTGGCTAACTGATTGGTGTCATTCATAGGGGATACAGTGTCTGTCAGCCTGTGGTGACATGCTCGACATGCCACGCAGCCTCACTATGGACAGCTTGCACCTGTCACCCTTGGACCTTCAAATGCTGTCTACAGCTCTTGCTACCACCATAGTGCATTTGTTGATCAGGGCTCAAAAGACAAACCCACCTCCATAGACATTACAGGTTGAATGACACTAAGGGTAATGATGCTCAACACCAGATGTGTTACCCTCATATTGCGGCCACTCAGGACTCTCCTCAGTATGGAGGATAGCGATATCTGTGCACTAACAGACACCTAGTTCAGGCTCAAATATGCACACCAGCACTACCAGGTTATGTTTCATACCATGCTTTCTGACCACAGGACTTGGTACAGACAACACAACTAGGGGGTGTATCCATATACATCACAAATACACACACCTCCAGGTTAGTAGCACTGCACTAAGCATCACATACCATACATATACAACTACCATTGTGCAAAGCTGCCTTTCATTTTGTTGCCTGCTACAGACCACCCTCCCATACTCAGGAACCACACTCGGCTTTCCACAAACACCATTATATTGTGTGACTTCAGATACACAAATATTGACTGGGGATACTACTCAAGCCCCAACACCCTCACCCTACAGTCACTACAATTTGAAAAGTCATATGCTATGGCACAACAGGTCACCACAGCCACAAGGGAGTTTACATATTGGACCTGATCATCACCAACATGGGGACTCTATGTTCCACGCCAGCGATATACCCCTCATTGGTAAGGTCAGGACATTCATATATCTCACTGGACATACATATACACTCCACACACCCATCCTGGGTAATCCTGGTGAACTTCTCATGAGCCAACGTCTCACTTCACAAAAGCAAGGTGGTATCATTCAGAGACCCTGAGACAGTGGGGAATATGGCTCCGACTGCTGAATCCTTTACATACACATTCTATGGACACCTAGTGGACTGCATGGATTGTGCTATCCCAAACAACAGGACTTACTCCTCCAATGGCAGGAGACCTGTCTGGTAGACCCCAGCCATAAATAAGCTGTACAACGTCAGGATGAAGCTACTACATGATAGAGCACAATCACAGATGGGGAAAGCATCCATGATCTGCACTAGCAGACAGCTACGATCACTCATGTACTTGTGTAAGGGCTGCTTCTCATGGACAATTGCACCAGACACGTAGGATTATCACAAGGCCTTCTTCACTTATGTCAGGAACCTGGGTGGACACTCACTGATATGCTGTGAGTTACTGCATACTGACTAAACTTACCCTGAACCCACTGGCATAGCCAACATCCTGGCAAACAGGTTCAGTGCACATGTCTCCTCCCATCCCCCCTAGGGAGCAACTATCCATCCCAACAGAGTGTAACCTCCCTGACTTTACACAGTAACAGGTGAGTACTGCCCTCCCAAAAGCATACATTACTGCATCAATGGGACCAGATGGTGTCCCGGCCTGCATGTTACACAAGCTTCATGACAGACATAACCCTCACATTACATCACTGTGCAATATCGGAGTTACTACAGGATATGTACCCACATAATTGCATACAGCAACAGTGGTCCCACTCCACAGGGTTGGTGCCACAACAGACCACACACAATATTGCCCTATAAGCCTAACTAGCCTGTTCTGCAAAGCTATGGTGCATATTGTCATGGGACTCTTACACATAGTCATCGGGAACCTACGGACACTGTGTCCTACACATGTCAGCGTTGTTGTGGGCAGATCTTGCCTCTTTAACATGTTTGTATTCTTTAGACAGTTAACAGGTCCATCAACATAGGGCCAGTTGTACACGCAGCCTACCTGAACCTTGCAAAACCCTTCCACGCAATTACCCACTGGGCCATTATGCATAGGCTCACCAGCATTGATATGGACACATATCTCACATGTTGGATTGCTACCTGGATCAGGGATAGCACACACATGGTCAGAATTGCTGGTGCCATGTCTGACTATACACCAGTTACACATGGCATCCCACACGGCTCGGTTCTGGGACCTCTCTTGTTCAGTATATATTTGTCTGACGTACAGGCTACCACAGGGGGAATATGGCTGACCTTGTTCGCACTTGACTGCATACTGGGTGGCATGATCAACTCTCCAGCTGCCACATGCATACTCCAACAGGGTCTCACAGAGATGGATGACTGGTGCCTGAGCCATGGCCTACAGCTACATGCCATTAGTTGCATAGTAATCCCCTTTGGGAATAACAACATGCCCACACATTAACACATAGTTAGTACTCCATTACATACGGTGGCAGTTGTTAGGTGATTGGGGACATGACTTCTTTGTACTGTCACCTTTGACATTCACATTGCCCAAGTGGTTGGACAGACCTTCTATATAAGCCACCTTATCCCATATGGTTTCACATCTAGATCGAGTGAGGTCATTGTGCTCCTATACTCATCACAACCATGCTTGGTTACAATGCCACCTTTGGGGTGTACCTTACCCAACCCCTGCAGCAACTGTACTGGCCACAGAGGTTCCTCACCTGGCAGATGTGGGGACTCACACGGATGACCTGCACAGTTCGGATGCAGTAACCCCAGCTCTACTCAGTCACTTACCACCTGCTCAGATATGCTGTGTGCCTGTTGTTTACAGTAATACCCAACCCAGAATTACTGGACATGCTCCACCTCAGGATGTCCAACTCCCTTGTAGCTACACACTCCAGGGACATATACCCAGCACTGATGTTAATAGGACATGCTGGAGGGACATATTCTTATCCCAGTTACACATAGGCAGAGCCACCCACTGACCACCTACAAGGGACATCTTGACGGCTGTATGGGTGATCGTATGTTTACCCCTAGGATACCTTCTGTGTCCCTGCTAAACGAGGCACACTAGCCTAAATGTACATGGGCTATCTTGTGTGACCTACTATTCACTGGCACAGTGTGGTAATCTGATAGGGTTGCAAAAGCCAAACACACTCTGGCTAGCCTGGTACATTCCCTAGGGCAGATAGCCTAGTATCAACCTCTGAAGCTATGCTTATGTTCGGGATGCACAATATTTATTGCTGATACTGTTTGCAGGTCTTTATCGTCTCTGCTTTCCCAGCTTCTATGAACAACTTAGGTATCTGCAGAACATGTTTGATCATGACAGGGTTCCACTATATTATATATGTGTCTGTTGTCATGTAACTGTGTGCACAGGGTGGATTGATGGATAGTGGGAGGTTCCTGGGTTAACACATGCAACTGCCAGATATGTGTGGCCCAGTGCTGTACTCAGACATGGCCTAAGTGTGTGAGCATGCCCAGTTCAGGCTTTCCATGTTTTGTTGCTTGACATATGTCTCATTTATTCAAGTGTGTGAGCATGCCCAGTGTGACCTTTCAGTATGTTGTGATCTGACATACACTACATTTGTGGATGTGTGTGAACATGACCAATATTAACATTTATACTGTGTGTGTTGGAGGTCATATTCTGTTCTTACTGCAGGACTCACCTTTGTGTCATAACTCAATAGGGATTATACTGTGCCTGCAGGGTTTCCATGAGATACTTTGCATTGACTTATCAACATTCCTTGATACTGGCTGACCACTGCAATACTGTCATGGTTTAGTGGTTCAGTACTTTAGCTGTAGTGCACAGTATCTTGGGTTCGAGGCCCATCACTGCTTTACATTTTCATACTGAGCAGACCAGACTGCTTAAGGGCCAGTTAAGCAAATATGAGCATGTTGGCTGTTGTTCAGTTATGCCCTATTTAGACCAGGCTTGTCTGACATTGCTGTATATTCACCAACTTTGTTGGACATTGGCCAATATTACTCGACATTGACCACAGTTGTACTGGTTGGTGTGTGCAATTCTGTTTGCATATACTACATGGTGGTAAATGCTGTTTAGCACTGAATTAAATTGTTTAACGCATAGCAATCATGCCACAGGTGGTGCTGCAGGGCTGCCTATGTCGGATGCACATACTACACTCCCTGTACATGTTTGACAGCAGGTAGTGTCAACTTAGGCATCCCTTTTACTATATGTGTGAGTCAGAGAGAGGTATCATTTCCAGAGTTCCTACTGAGCCAGTGTATGTGCTATGTATTGCCTCTTTGCCAAGGCCAAAGCATACTGGGCATGCCTCCTTCTGCCTACTGGGGCAGGCTCAGGTTGTTCCTCCTCTGAGTCACGTTCTGCCTGTGATGACCCTGGCAATGGCGGGGGGCTGTTTGGCCCAGGCCTATGCTGGTCCTGCTGCAGCTGTTTTCACAGGATCATATTATGTAGCATGGCACATACCATGACAATTTGGGTACATGTAGTTGGTGAGTACTGCAAGGATCCACCAGATGTGTCTAGGCACCGGAATCGTGACTTGAGCAGCCCAAAAACATGCTCAGTTACATTTTGTGTTTGTGCGTGTGCATCATTATGGCGTTCCTGTTCAGGTGTGTGTGCGTTTCTGATGGGTGTCATCAGCCACGGCTCCAGTGCATAGCCAGCATCACCCACTAGGTGACCATGTGGGGTGTCTCCATTGGCAAATGTCTGGTACAGCTGCGTCAGATGCCAGATATGGGAATCATGGTAGCTTCCAGGGCAGCCAGCACACACGTTCAGTATTATGCCTTGGGCATCACACACGACCTGGCAGTTGATGGAGGGGAAGGCCTTGCAGTTGTAGTAGACCCTACCCCGCTCACCAGCTGGTGCTTTGATGCGAATGTGCGTGCAGTCTATTGCACGCACTACCTCAGGGTATTCCGCTATTTTCTGGAAGAGACGCATATTGCTGGCCAATACCTCACGGGAATTGGGGAAATATACATGATCACTGACATGTGCTGACATGGCATCCAGGAACTGGTGTAGTACCCTGGATGCTGATGCCTGTGATATCCCCATCATATCACCAGTTGGTCTCTGGAAGGTACCTGTTGCTAATATTCTTAGGCCATCACATACCTTGGTTTCCACTGGGATGGGTTCCCCTCTGTTGGTTCTGTGTGTGAGATGTGGCCTGCACAGCTCAACAATTTGCTGCAGGAGGTCTCTGTCCACTCTATAGCGCTCCACTATCTCCAGCTCATGTAGCCCCTGGTAGGTTACCCTGGGCCTGTACACTCTTCTCTGTCTCCTCACTGTGGGTTGTCCAGCAGCATTTCCATTGTCACCACCCTCAGCAAGTTGCATATGTCACCTTATGACAGCAATGGCAGCCCCTAACATTTCTTTGTCTCAGAAAAGCTTTTTCAGTTTTCACTTCTATTAGCTTACTGCAGTGTCTCTTGTAAGAAACATAATGAACTGTTGTTTTCAGAGTTTTAAGTGCTAGGCTGGGCTGGGCTAGTGTACTGCCTGTGTAATTGCCTGATTCTGATTGCTTTCACCTGCTAGCTCTGCTAGTACTCCCTGGTAGCATCTTAGTATCTGTTGTGCTTCCTATTTCCTTTTTATGTTTCCTCAGGGGGCAGTGCTGTGCACACAAGCGCAAACGCGCTCATAGCAGCTCACACACGTGCACACATGCTTACACAGACTACATCTTGCTTATTCGGGTTACAACACGCTCACACCAGCGCAAATGCGCTTACAACACTTTAAACTGCCTTATACATGCTTACTCACACTTACACGTACGCACACTGTCTTACTCGGGTTTACAGGCGCGCACATGCACACATACCTGCTCAGCAAGAAACTTCAGTGTTATTCATGGCGTACACCTTCCATTTCTTGACTTTACCTAGCCTACTTGTTGACACACCTCTTTCAATGATGTGTAAATGACAGCTGACACATACCACTCTGCTCCAATGAGCTTCCCTTCTTTCATACATACCCCACTTGTGATGGCACCTATCTTTTACTCTGTTACTCCCCTTATCCTACTCCTACACTCCACTGACTGTGCTCATTTGCTATGTAAACCTGTGATTCACTATCCTTATCCTCATTTGCATGGAATTGCCTACTAATGCTTGGTTACATCTCTTAGACTGTGCTTCCCCCCTTAGCAACCTCTACTCGGTGGCCATGTTGACTTCAGCCTGCCATTCCCTTGCATTTTATATTAACAATTTCCATGATTTCCATGTGTGTGGGTTTAAATTTCTATTTTTATGTTTTTTAGAGTGGAGCCCATTTGCGCGGCACTGCGCTATGCTTAAACATCGGAAATCGGTGAAAAAAAAAACATTATGTTTATTTTCATATTGCATCAGGAAACATTACCAATGGCCGTATATTTGGACATTGGCATGCTTCCTCTACTGGATGCAACCTTTATTTGGAGCTGTCACGGCTCCATTTTGCTATTTGCAGAACGGTACTCAGTTGTCAACTGAGTACATTTCTGCAAATAACACTGCTCTTACTCAGACAGGTACGGGTTTCCTGAATCACAAATCTACCTCATTTGCATGCCTTTCACCTGCAATTGAGGTAATTTGCATGTCCCTGCCCTGTCCGTGTAAGAGCCATTTTAGGAGCTCTCTTACACGCCCCTACAGGCTGTTCCTGGATCGCTCGTCGGACATGATGGCTGCATGGAGTCTTACTCTACTCTTAAACTCCGTGCAAGCCATCGTGAATCCGGCCCTAAAAATGGTAAAAAATTAAAATCAAAGTAGGTTTAGGTTAGCACAGAAGGGACAAACAACAAAAGAGAAAGATAAGTGAGGGTGTTGACTAAGTAGTATTATAAGTAGTATATAAAGAGATATAATGTTTGGTAATAGTTGGACAAAAAAAAGTGAGGAGGGGGTGAAGGTATCTATATAGTTGTTATGTTAGAAAAGCTTTGTGTGAAATGTCATAGGTAGCATACGTACTAACACTGACACAGACAATATCAGGAGGAGGCGAGGGATTTTAGAGAAGTGAAGAGTAAGTTTCATGAAGTAAGAAGGAAATAAGAAAACTACAATATTGACTATGAATATGATGTATTTGCACCCTAGTGGGTAATAGAGGGGGGAAAAGGAAGTATGCTAGATGTTTGGTGTTAATCTGGGTTAGTACATGGGCATAACCAATGTTCTTTAAGGTGTAGTTTTAGCTGGTGTTTGAAAAGTAATAAGGATGAAAGTAATTGTAAGTTGCAGGGCAGTTTGTTCCAACTCTTACCCACAGAATTTGAAAAGAGGGAATCCCCGACTTTATTAAGGGATTTCTGGGTGGTTACTTGTAATTTATTTGCTGAGCATAAGGTAGTAAGATTTCTATTAGGAGTGGCAATGCTACAAAGAATAGGTGTCCTATCGGTGTGAAAGAGAATCTTATGGGTAATTGTAAGTTGCTGAAATAGTAGCTGGTTTTGGAGTTCAAGCCAGCCTAGTTGTTTGAGGTTTAAACAGTCATGGGTTCTATATGGTGAACATGTAGCAAATCTGGCAATGTTGTTGTAGGAGGTTGCTAGTTTGTTTAGGTTAGTTTTGAAAAGATTTGTATAGATAGATGAAGCACAGAGGAGAGTAGAGATCAGGTGGGTATGGGCAATGGTGGTTCTGGCTTCAGGGGTGAGGAACGACTTTATCTTATACAGTGAGCCCAGTTTTTTGTTAACAGTTTTAATTGTAGTGTTAATATGTGTGTCAGAGTTGAGATTGTGATCTGTTGTTACTCCTAAGAGCTTGGTGGTTGGATCAGGTGTAATTATAGGACCATTGCTGGATTTGACAGTTAGATATATTGGAGGGGACTTCTGTGTAGGAGGGGAAACAAGTAACTTGTTTTTATTTTTGGTGTTTAGTAGGAGGCAACGTTGCAAAAAACATTTTTCAACTGAGTTAAATACTGCCTGGGTGATAGCTTGGAGCTCGGCAGATGAGGTGGCAGAACACTCTAGTGTGGAATCATCTGCATATTGTATGCAGGTGGCTTGAGGAATATTTAGCTGTAGGTCGTTGATAAAGACAGAGGAGAGGACCCAAGATGGAGACTTGTGGGACCCCAAGAGTAACAGGAAGAAGAGTAGAAAGGTTATTGTCCCAGAGAACAGCTTTCTGTCTGTTTTCTAAGTAGGACTTGAACCACTGTAATACATGAGAGTTGAGTGAGAGTTGTTTTGGTATGTCTAGAAGTAATTGATGGTTCACCATATCAAACGCTTTTGATAGGTCTATAAACAGAGCAGTAGAAAGCCTATTATTGTTGCAAAGCTTGTTGATGCAATCAGTGAAGGATAGTAGAGCAGTAGTAGTACTGCGGTATGGCCTAAAAACATTTTGACAGTCTGCTAGAAGGTTATATTGGAGAAGGTGATCAAGTAGCTGGTGGTGGATACATTTTTCTATTGTTTTGGCTAGAGGGGAGAGCAGGGCTATGGGGCGATAGTTAGATATTTCGGTTGAGTTACCACCCTTATGAAGAGGAATTATATGTGAAATTTTCCAGAGAGATGGGATAGAACCTTCAGTAATAGTTCTATTGATTAGTATGGAAATACGATAGGAGAGAACTTTAGCTGCAATTTGCAGGTATTCCGCTGGTAAGAGATCAGCGGATGGAGTACATGGTTTAAGTTTCGTAAGTAAGGTGTGGATGAAAGATGTAGAGACTGGATTTAGTTATTGGATGGTTACTGGATGGTGGCTTGACAGTGTCCTTCCTCAGGCCTGAACCTTTGCTGATGTCTTTTCTTGTAGTAGAAGCACCTGGAACATGGCAGTCATTTCCTTACACCAGCATTGTCAATCACTATGTATTTATACTTTTACAATCTAGGTACTATACGCATTAATCTAACTGACCCTTCTGTTTCATTGGAAAAAATACTCAGAGAATCAAGAATAGTGACATTATATGGCAGAAACAATCTTACACATTTTTTTACAACTTGGACTTTGTAATCTCACTCTTTATGTGGTTCTCTTAGTTTGGTGGTAAATTTACAAAGATACAAAATATTGTATTAGTTCTTGAAAAACAGTCGCAGACAAGAAATATGTTGCTAAGATGAGAAGAGTTAAACTTTTTTCATTTGTTTGTTTTTGTTTGTTTGTGTGTTTGTTTTGGAGCATTCATCAAAAATTGTTTAATGCTTCTACCTTTCTGAAGACGTGTTCACTACATATTGTTTTGGCAGACAACCGAACCACCTGTTAATGACTGGAAATAGACTCCTAAGGTCACAGAATCATACATTGTTTGTTAAATTTATCAGAGCAGCAGCATGTAAGGCAACTTTTAGGTCATGATGTTTCTTCAAGTCTTAGACTACGCAGTTTCTATAAATCAAAAAAAGAAGTTATGTACTCACCATAACGTTCCATCTGAGTAGGTAACTTCATTTGTCAGCAACCTGTGGGTATTGTATCCGAATTGGATCCGAGCTGGCAGCTTTATCCAGCTAAGATCCAAGCTTCAAGCTCCTCCCCCTTACCCATAACCCCCTGCCATCCCTTTCTGTCCTCAGATCGAGTTTGCTATAGTATTATAGAATACTACAAAACAAAGGATCAGCTAAACATCCTAACCTATGTCATCTGGAAAGGAAGCACAAAGATCCTAAAAGGACGAACTACAGGTTAGGGTGATGGAGGGGTGGTTGGTTGCTGACAAATGAAGTTACCTACTCAGATGGAACATTATGGTGAGTACATAACTTCTTTATCTGAAGTCGTTAACTTCATTTGTTCATCAACCTGTGGGACAGAGTCTCCAGCTACCAAAAACTTGGGAGGTCCTCATGGAAGAATATTCCAGAGCACTGCAGAGCCAAAGGATGCCCTCCCTCTGGAAATTATATCCAACTTGTAATGGGTAATAAAGGTATGGGATGAAGCCCAAGTGGCTGCTGAATAAATGTCATCCAAGGACACTCTGGACCAAAAGGCAGCAGAAGTAGAAATCGATTGAGTAGAATGGGCGTGAACTCCGACAGGTTCAGGTCAGCCAGAACTCTTATATGCGAGAAGTATACATTGAGAAATCCATCTGGACAATGTAGCTTTTGACACAGGTTTACCCAAAAAGGGTTTAGCAAAGGATACAAGAAGTTGCTCAGATTTGCTATGTTCAGCAGTCCTGTGTAAGTAGAACCTCAATTGTCTGTGCACGTCCAAAGAATGTAATTTGTATTCACCTTTGTTATGATAATTTGGGAAAAAAAACGCTAAATTGATAGACTGATTAATGCTGGACTCAGAGGCAACTTTAGGCAAAAAGGAGGGATTGGTCCTGAGGGAAACTGTCTTTATGAAAGACCAGGTATGGAGGTTTGGCACAAAGGGCTTGAAGCTCCGAAACCCTTCTAGCTGAAGTGATAGCAATGAGAAAGGCCGTTTTCCAAGATAAATATTTTAGATCCACCGAAGCTGCAGGTTCAAAGGGAGGGCCAGTAAAAGCCTGGAGAACAAGGTTACATCCCACGGAGGGACCGCATCCTTAACAGGAGGTCTTAACAAGAAAGTACCTTTTAACAAAGTCTTGCAGATCTTAGAAGAAGCTAAATGACTGAGATTACTTCCTACATGAAAGTGGGAAATCGCTGCTAATTGGAATTTGACCGTAGAGGAGCTGGCACCTTGGTCAAATAAATATGACAAAAAAATCTAATACAGCTGGTATCGGGGCTGTAAAGGGATCCAAATTTATATGTTCCACCCAGATCGAAAAACGTTTCCATTTGCTCTTATAGACCTTTCTAGTAGAAGGTTTATGAGCGGCTACTAGGATAGCCTTAACAGAAGAGGAGATGCCCGGAGTCCTAGCTATTATTGGAACTGGATCAACCAAGCTGTGAGCTTGAGATTGTCCAGGTTTGGGGTTGTCAACCCTAGGGGGTGAGATATCAGATCCGGAGTGGGATCCAAAATCCATGGAGGATTCACTAGATGAGACCATAGGCAAGGGAACCACGTTTGACGAGGCCAGAATGGCGCAATGAGGATCACTCTGCTCCCCAACTGACAAGCTTTCTGCAGGAATTTTACCATCAGAGGAAGAGGCGGATAAGCATAAAGTAGACCGGATGGCCAAACATGCACTAGAGCATGTCTGGGGGATTCCCCTGATGGGGGAAGTAGAGCGAAGTACTCGCTGCACTTTGCGTTCGAAGGTGACAGGAAGAGATCGCAGCAAGGTTGACCCAACTTGAGGAAGATTTGCTTCACTACTCTCGGGTTCAGAGACCACTTGTATGGTGAGAGGATGGTTCAACTCAGCCTGTCTGCCAAAATATTCGACCGACCCGGGATGTGCGTTGCTATGAGAAAGCGGTTGATGGCAATCGCCCATTCCCAAACTCTCATGGCCTCTCGACAAAGCGAATAGGATCTGATTCCCCCCTGTTTGTTGATATACCAGACTACTGACATGTTGTCTGTTTGAATTGCAATTGTCCCTAAAGGAAGAAGAGCCTAGAGTGCTTGCAACGCTAAAAGCACCGCCCTCATCTTTAGGACATTGATGTGCAACAATCCCTCCGAGTGGGTCCACGTGCCTTGGACGGTTCTGCCCATGCAGTGCCCTCCCCACCCGAGGCGAGAAGTGTCCGTGGTCACTGTGGCTTGGGTTGGGGACATTGAGAAGGGGTGCCCTTCCCGGAGATCCGAGGACTGGATCCACCAGAGTAGGGATTTCCTGCAAACCTTGCTGAGGGGGATAGATGCACTTAGCGGATGTTGCAGGATGGACCATTGAACCTGCAAGGTCCATTGTAGGACCCCCATGTTTAGATAAACTAGGGGTGACAGATTGATGGCCGCAGCCATGGAACCTAGCGCCCTCAGGACCAATTCCGCTGGAGGGGCCGAGGATTGTAGGAGGGCCAGCATGTGGAATGTCAAAGTTTGAAGCCTGTCTGGAGTTAGGAAGACCCTCAACAGGTTTGTGTCTATCCTGGCCCCTATGAAATCCAAGATTTGAGTTGGTTGAAGGGAGGATTTCTTGAGATTGATTGAGATTCCCAGATGAGAGGCCAAGTGAAGGAAGTAATTCCTGGCTGAACTTAGTAGACGCCTGGTGGGGGGCGGTCAGGAACCAGTCATCTAGGTACGGAAAGACCTGTATTCTCTGAAGCCTCAGGTGGGCCACTACAACTGCCATAACTTTGGTGAACACCCTGGGGGTTGTGGTGAGACAAAAGAGGAGGACCCTGAACTGATAGTGGCTGGCTCCCAGCCGAAAGCAGAGAAACCTTCTGGATCATCTGTCCATCAAAATGTGGTAGTACACATCCTTGAGGTCTATAGAGCACATCCAGTCATTCTCCTGCAGAAGTGGGAGAATGGATTGAATGGTGACCATCCGGAACTTTTCTTTGGCAACCGACAGGTTTAGAGTGGACTGGTCGAGGATTGGTCTTAAGTTCCCTATCTTTTTTGGCACCAGAAAGAACCTGGAGTAAAAGCCTGATCCGGATTTATCTTGGAGGACGGGCTGGATTGCTCTTTTTTCTAGCAGATGCTTTATTGCTGTCTCCCCTTGATTGGGTGGGACATCGGGGAGTCCCCAGGGTCTGAGAGGGAGATTCAGAAAGGGGATAGTGTAACCTCTGCTAGGTGCCTCGGGAAATGCCCCCCGACTGCCTCCAGAGTGAAGCAGTCGGGTAACCCCTCAGGGCTGCTGCGCGGGCTGATCCGAAAAAGGTTCTCTCAACTCGAAATTCTTCGGTCCCCCTCTGCATCTGGGCCGGTGTCCACCCTGTCCTCCTCTGCCTCTGAAGGACAAGGGGTCCGGAGCAAAATGGGACTGTTGAGATTTCCGGAACCACATCTTCTTTTGTCCTCTTTGGTTCCTGGAGAAGGACCTCTGGGGAGCCGAGAAGTGGATCCCGATGGCAGACAATGTCTTCCCGTCTTTCTTGCTCTGGACCAGTGTGTCACAGACGGTCTTGCCAAACAGCGAAGAGCCGTCAAAAAGGGGCATTTGTGAAGGATGCCTTGAAGGGTTCCACAAAGTTGCAGAGATGGAGCGAAGCATGCCGCCGTAAGACAATGCCCGCTCCGCTAGCTCTAGCGACTCCTTCCGTAGCATGGGAAAGAAGCCGCATAGAAGTGTTCGAAATGGACTTAAGAGTGGCCATTCAAGCTAAGAATGTTTTCTTATCCTGGGCCGACATGGACTCTGGGGGCGACCCAGCGTATTCCTTGATGAGATCCCGCTGGAGTCATATCACATGTGCCATATAGTTCAGCGACCTTACGGAGAAGGTAGCTGAAGTGAACATCTGCTTCCCTAGGTGGTCCATCATCTGAGACTCCTTGTCGGGAGGGTGGACCGAGGAACTCTCCTGGGCTAGTTCCTTGTTGGTGGCAGCAGCCACCAACATGGCATCTACCGGAGCACCCTTGCTCCAAACCATCTTATCTGTGGGTGGACTGAGGATTTTGTCTAGTCTCTTTGGTATGGGCTCCACAGTGTCTGGTTCCTTCCATGCTCTGGTAGTGATCAGATCTACCAGGGGATCGGTGGGAGGGGACACCCAAGAAGTAGATGGGCCTGCGTCAAATGCCTCCAGAAATACAGACTCATCTGAGGAAGGTTTCTGGGCTGACTATCCCCCTCTAATATGAAGCATTTCCATAATGTCTCCGAAGGAGACGTCCTCGGGGTGTGACTTTGGGGAACCTTCCCCTTCCTCTAAGTCTGTGTCCTCTGTCAGGGACTCGGGTGAGTCCAAGTGCCTCCTCTTGCACTTACATTTGTGAGGAACCTCCTCGGGGGGGCTGTCCGAAGATGCCTCACCAACCACATCCTGTTCCTCTAAGGGAACCATCTGGGACGTAGGCGCAGGCTATCCCTGGGGCCAAGTGATGGAATGTAGGCCCGTCTGAGAGGGAGTGGAGGGTGGAACAGTAGCAGGAGCCTGAGGTCTCGAATCCCTCAACAAGACCCTCTCCACAACATCGAACGCTGAAGGAGAACTGCTCTCTCTAGGACCCAAGAGCAGTCCCTTCAGATCCGAGGCGTGGACCAGAGCCGGCGCTGATGTAATCGGATCCAAAGGGCCAGAATGCTCCGACCAAGATGGAGCCAAAGACACACTGACATCTCCGGATCCAAAGCTCAGCTCATGGCATCGAGAGCTCGGATCTGAAAAGGGACCCGATAAACTCGAGGGTGCGGTCGGAGCCGAAGTAGGGTGTACTATGGGCGCCAAACCTCCCCCGGCTCGGATGCTACCTGGATCCGACGGCTCTGAACCCCGGAAGTGGGTCGGAGAAGGAGCAATCGGGGTGAAAAATGGGGTCGAGCTCCCCCCCAGAAGGGGGGAGGCAAGAGCACTCCCATCTGCAGTTGGGCCTGGAGAAACCTACGCATCATCAGGTCCATATCTGCATCGGACAAACTTCAAGTTGATCTAGACGAGACAACCAAGGCTGGCCTGGAGTGCCACCTCGATGACCTCAAAGGTGACCAGGTCTCCTCCTCCGGCTCTGGGGAAAAACGAGATGAATGGGGCTGGGAAGGAGAAGGCCCGGACATCCTAGGAGAGGCTATCTGTTTAGCCAGTGGAGCCAAGGAGGAAGCTTCGGCCTGCCGCTTGTGGTGTTTCTCTCTCCTTTTCTCCTTCCTAGATTCCCTCTCCTCCTGAGCCAAGGTGGGAGTGTGAGTCCCAGCCAGGGGAGCAGGGATGGAAGGCGGGACCGCCGCGGTCACAGCCGGTGCTGCCAAGGGAGAAGAGGACGAAGCCGAGTCCGGGGCAGAAGTCCCGCCAGAATCAGCTTCGACCTCCTGTCCCTCAAAGCCCTGGGGTTGAAGGCTGCTCAAATTGTGCAGCCTGAGGAGAGATGGTCAACCCCAAGGCAGATAACACACTGAGTGTGGCCATCCGCTGGGGATAGCTTATGGCCACACTCGGTGCATTTGGAAAAAATTGCTTTCGGGGCCTCAGACATGGTAACAAAGATAGGCCCAACCCGCACACACCTTCACACACACGGGGGGATGGAAGAAGACTAAATTAACTGAAAGATATAAAAATTACTAACAAGTTTAGCAATTTAACAGAAAAGGGGAAACAACACTCACTCGTCTATGGATTAAACTAAAAACTAGGTCAAAAAAAGGTAAATTTTTATATATAACTCACGAAACCCTACACTTGGAAACTCATTCTAGATGCTTGAATAAGCTGCGGCAAGCGAGATCTGGGGACAGAGAGGGATGGCAGGGGGTTATGGGTAAGGGGAGGAGCTTGGAGCTCGGATCTTAGCTGGATAAAGCTGCCGGCTCGGATCTGATTCGGATCCGATACCCACAGGTTGATGAACAAATGAAGTTAACTACTTCAGATGCTGATTTTATAATATGCCATTGCAATGTACCGTGCTCTGACTTATAGAATGTTATACGAGCTAACAATTACTCAGTACTAAACTTTCAGAATAGTGTGTATTATTTACAAATAGAGCTTACAGCATTCTTTGGAAAAAATACAAAGAATACTAAAACAGTTAATAAATATTGTTTTATCCTCATAGAAAGCATTGTGATAATAATTTAGTTTCATCTGCATCACAGCATGTTAGTTTCCTAAAACCAACAAAGAAACAATGGTTTATGTAACTTACACAGAGATAATATGATGTACTTCTTTAAATGCTTTCAAAAGGAGACATATTTTACTGCTTGAGCCATATCTAAGCAGGTCCATGGCAGGGTTCCAGACACCATCCTAGAATCTCATGCCATTGTACAGGGTAGGACAGCCACAGGTGGGGTCCACTGTTTTAGACAACCCTGACTGCCATAGAAAGGTTCCTGTTTCCCTGTCTGGAGTGTCTGAATGTAGCATTATGCCAGCTGGAGTTTCTGGATGTAGGAACAAAACTGGATGAACCATCTAATGTTTCTGGTGAAGAGGTGCCTGGTTGATATTAACTTATTTCAGTAATACAGTTTAGGGGTAGACCTGCGCTGTAAGCTTAGGGGTGCTCAGTGCTACTTTAGCTTCTCTATAGGTTGTCAGGAATGCAAACACAAAAGGTACACCATGCAAAGTGTATTTATTTGCATTCTTTGCATATTGTTACCTGTAATATTAGTACATAGCAGAGTGGCAGGTTTGTCACATGCTCATGTGACTGTTTGTCAGTCTACTTTCACAGGTGCTATGGTTATGGGTTTCTTCTCCATGGAACAGGGCTTACCTAAAGGGATCAACACTGGTTAGTGATGGTGAACACCAATGCACTGTACGAACATGTACACAAATGTATGGATCTCGCCATACCCAATAGAACCAAGACACTCTCCTCCAAAAAAAGGAAGCCAATCTGGTGGTCCCCTGCCATAAACAAATTCTACAACAGAAGAAAGTGATGCGGAATAAGGTGAAGTCCCAAAACTGGAAAAACTCCCTTATCAGCCTCAACAAAAAGTTGAGATCCTTCATCAAATCCTCTAAAGCTAGCTATGAAAACAGAATTGCAGCAGATAGTAAAGACAACCACAAGGCCTTCTATAGTTATGTAAAAGAATCTCCACGGCAATACCCATATTTGCTCTGAGTTATTGCACAATGGTACCTCCTATACTGAGCCAATAGATATTGCCAATATACTGGCCAACAGATTAATTGCCAACTTTACTCCCCACCCCCAAAGGACCAATAACAATACTAGTAGATTGTCAGGCAACCAGTATTACTGTTGCACAAGTTAAAACAGCACTGTCCAATGCCAAGAATACAGCTTCTATGGGATGTGACAATATCCCTTGGCTGTGTTCTACATGAACTATAGAGTGAATTGACACCACACCTGTGTGCACTGTTCAATCACAGCCGTACCTCAGGGTTTGTCCCTACTGAATGGAGCACTGCTACAGTCATCCCTCTGCACAAAGGAGCAGCGACAACAGACCCTGGGAACTATCATCCACATTAGCCTGATGAGTCTGATATGCAAAGCAATGGAGCACATCATCATGGACCTAATAAACAAGGATATAGGGAATCTCCAAACACTGGATCCCACACAGTTTGGTTTTGTGAAGGGTAGATCATGCTTGCTCATCCTGGTCGACTTCTTTGAGTCAGTCACCAGAGCTGTGGATGAAGGCAAGGTGGTTCATACAGCTTACCTTGATCTGGCCAAGGCCTTTGATACCATTCCCCACTCAGAAATCATAGAAAAACTCACTAAGCTAGGCATCAACCCCTATATCACTAGGTGGGTTGCAAACTGCCTCACAGATAGAACCGATAGTGTGAAAGTAGCTGACTCCAAGTCAGACTGCTGACCAGTCACGAGTGTAGTCCTACAGGGTTCGGTCCTGGGACCTCTCCTGTTTGGAATCTACTTCTCTGAAGTCCAGACTAACACAAAGGGACTCTGGCTGACAATATTTGCAAAAGATTGCAAGTTGGGAGCTATTATTAACTCCCCACGTGATGTTGACATCCTGCAGAAAGCTCTCACTGATACCAATGACTGGTGTCAGAACCATGGCCTTAAGATCAATGCCAAAAATTGTATCATCATCCCCTTTGGGAAAAACTTGGTTCCCATGAATTACCACATTGATGGTAGTCCACTGAATACAGAAGGTGTTATAAGAGATCTGGGAACACTGGTTGACAGCAACCTCTCTTTTGACCACCACATTGCCACTGTGGTCAGAAAGTCCTTCTATGTGATACATCTCATTACTAAGAGTTTTATATTCAGGAAGAAAGAGGTCATTGTCTCCCTCTACTCTTCTTTCATTAGGCCAATCATCGAGTACAATGCCTCATTTGGCATCTACCTCACTAGACACCTGCATCAACTGGAGAGGCCACAAAAGTACCTCGCAAAGATGATCCTAGGCCTTAGACACTTGTGTTATATGGACAGACTCAAAAAATCCAACTATCCTCTTTCTCATATCGCCTACTTAGAGGTGATCTTTGCTTGACTTACAAAGCCATGTCTGACCCAGCTCTGTTAGAAATGCTACATCTAACGAAATCCCAATCCCTCCACACCACATGCTCCAGAGACCTCAACCTCATTACCACAATCAACAGAACATCCTGGAGGGACAAGTTCATAACCCAGAGACTGCCCATGCTATGGAATAGACTTCCCATACATGTCAAACAGAGCACCTCACTGGCCCTCTTCAAGAGAAATCTTGATGAGTGGATGGGAAATAGAAAATTCACCCCAGGGATCACTCCAGTGGCTCTAATCGACAGAGGCACTGGCAACTAATGTTGGGTGGCACGATGCCAGGGTGATTCTATGGGTTGGCTTGTAAAGACGTCCGGGCCATTAGCCTAGTACAGACCTATGAACCTATGACAGCCTTATGGTAACACAGTCTCAGGGCACAATGTCACTGCTGGCAAAGGTGACTGTGAAAGGTATAATTCCACCCATGCCAGGAACACAGATCTGTTGCCTGTGGAATATGTTACCACCTATTCAGAGTCTGTGGAAGAACAAGTCATGCCCAACACCTATGCTTGTGGACAATTCTCTTCCCCTGCCCATGCACCTGTACAGTTCGAAGATAAGGGTCTGAAGTGGAGGGCTACTGCCTGTCATCACCATGCCTCCCTGCTGCTGTGTGACATGAATTTCACAATGGGCATTACACATTGGATGTGCAGAACAGTCATCTGGGCACAGGCAGACGCCATCACTACCATGGCAGAGATGATGCATGTACTGCACAGTCAGTGAGACTATGTACATGATGATTTTCAATCCCCAGATCACCTGACTGACCTGTTAGACATGCACCTGGGGAACAGTACTGCCTCCATGAGTCTGTCTTCTTCTATGTGTCAGGTGCAACTCTACTCTTGTCACTACATTTCATCTGCCTGCACTGTAGGTGCTCCCCACAGTGTAGGTGGGTCGCATTCATGCTCTGCTACTTCCTCCTCCTCCTCTGCTGGTGTGTCTGCTGAAGTATGACATGGAAAGCTATGTACATATGGAGTATATGGCAGTAAGGTACATGGTGCAGCTGGGGTGGTTGGGGGCACAATTTGTCTTCTTCCTTGCCGGCATTTTTGTTGCCTGCACCATTCCATAGAGGGTATACATCCATAGCAAGGGATACTTTGATCTGCATCCTTCCTACCTGAAATCCTGCTACACATATGCACATATTGCAGCCATATGTGCAAGAGCTCTGTCCCCTGAAACCCTTTCTGAAGAAGTACCCATTATTTCTGGACACCTTCTCCTCTCAGGAAGCACTACCCCCTCCCTGCACAGTGACCCATCTCTCATCAGTCCTCTGGACTCCCTTCTATATCCTTTAACAATGCTGCAACACCATATCTACTGCTGATGCCTGTTGATATTCCCCTCCTGCTTGTGCATGTGATAAAAATCATGTCCTGTCCTAACTGGTTTATTATATGGGAGGTGATATCTGATGCACAGCACAACTGTATGATTGATGATGCCTGTTGCGTGGTATAACTGTATGGTAGGTGATGTCTAATGCATTGCACGATTGTGTGACAGGTGATGCCTGACCCACAATATGATTGTATGGCAGGTGATGCCTGATGCACAGCACTACTATGTGGTAGGTGAAGTCTGGCACATGACACAACCATATGATAGGTGATGTCTGATGCATGGCATGTCTTTATGGTAGGTGGCATCTAACATATGGCATGACTGCATGGGAGGTGATGTGTGATGCACCACATGACTGTATGAATGTATGACAGGTGACATCTGATGCATGGCACGACTCTATGATAGGTGGTGCCTGATGTGTGGCATGACTGTATGGTAAGTGATGTTGAATGTATGGAATAACTATGTTTAATGCATGGTATGACTGTATGGCAGGTGATGTTTGAAGCATGGAATAACCGTATGGTAGGCGATGTCTGATGCACAGCATGATTCTATGGTAGGTGATTTCTGCTAAACAACATGACTACATGGTACATAATTTCTGATGCACAGCATGATTGTTCAATGCACTGGACAACATAATCTTGATGCAGTATTGCATGCATCAGTTTAATCTTTCTTGTGTGTAATTTGTCTCATAGCTCTGAGCAGATTTCTTTGACAATGCCATGGCAGATTGCACCTTCTGTGTATCACATGATTTTTTCCCTGTAGCATTTTCCTCTGATGGTCCCTCATCTGGAATATATTTCACAGTTGGCTCCAGTCTGTATGGTGCTCCACTGAGAATCCCTTGTTCTAGATCCCTGCATACACCATGTTGTGCAGAACTGCATAGAGTTCAAATACCTTTACTCTACTGAAAACTGCAGCATGTTACCAGATAAATCTAAGCAGTCAAACTGATCTTCACCGGTCCGAGCACACACTCAACACTGTTTGGCTTTGTGACAGTGTGATGTTGCATTACATCTCAGCACAACTTCTGACTCCATATCTCCGACGTGAGTCATGGCTCCAAGGCATATCTGCCATCATCAGTAAGATATAACTGTGGGAAGTCAAGCCGCAAAAATAGCTTTTGTTGGAGACATATGTGCCAGCTACGAAAATTGTAGGATCTGCCTGACTGATGCACAGACACATTTTATATAATACCTTTTGTGTTCTACATCACCTCACAGCTGATAGAGAGGAAACCATTCCAGGTGATACACTATTGTCAATCTGGACAAAACAGGGCCTTGATAGCAGTGTGGATGCAATCAATGGCACCTAGAACCTCATAAAAACAGGCTACTTTGCAGAACACCATCATGGTGTTGCTTCTCTCCTCTGTGGTCTTAGGGAACCATGTATGCTCATCCATATACTGCAAACTAATATCAAGGAACTTGTGCAGTATTTATGAGACAGGTGCCTCTGATAAACTCACTTTACCCCATGATGGGTGCCAGTAGATCCCTGTACCAAGAACTGTTTAGTGCTCACATTGATTGATCCACCACGCATCACACAAGATTTCATGTGACAGTGGTACTTGTCTACCAAATGCCACCAAAATGTTTGGCAATGTCCCTGTCGTACAGGTGACTGTCTGTTAGACATATAGCCTTGTACAATAAGGAAGACAATAATACAAGTAACCACAAACACCTTCGTAACTCACAAGGACTCAGGCAAAATAATTAGTATAATGCATTTTGTGAAGACAATAATACAACAGGCACTGGCTATGAGAGCAGCCACTAACATGTACTGTTCAGTTATTATGACTGCTTCTCCTAGCATTGAAGTGAGTTCTAGCATTGAAATGAGTTCTCTTTCATTGTTTGCTAAGTCACAGTGTATAAAGTCACTGGTGGCCATTTGCATTTAGAAGTGGACTTACTACAATAATGCTGCTTATTGCCATATCATTATACAGTTACAATGGATGTAGTGCAAGCATCCATGTGTCATTTGCTTGTGAAACACTTCCTTGCTGCCACTTACTCATTTTGGCAGATGCTGTAACTCCCGCTATCTTTATCACCCCTAACTAAGCATTCCTCCCAACGCCCAACTGCACCACACTACCTACTCCTAAATGAAGCCTGAGCTTAAGCCTAAAAACTCCAACTTAGTCTTTGATGTCCCCCATGACTCCATAAACCCAAATCCTCTTCCTCTCCCTAAACCTAAAGTCGCAATCACTCCCTAAACTTAACTCCCCCATCCCCCTCCCTAAACCTTAAATCCACCTCCCTTCTCCCTTTCCCAATATGCCTAGCCTGGAAGCACTTCCTTATCTTAAGACATGAGTAGTTGCAGTTAGTGTGTGGACAGCTGCTTGGCTTGAAATCATATTCTAGCATGAGCAGCTGCCAACATGGGCTACAAGATGCTCAAGTCAAGGAACTTACCTTCTAGCATTTGACATTTGAGCTCTTGCACTGCTCTTAGTCATGAGCATGTGATACTGACTGCACAGTTTCATCTTTGTACGACAGCACTACTTGTGCCTCTGAATCAGGCCCACCCTAAAGGCTGTCTCTCATCAAGCTGTTTTGTCTAATGCATTGCACTTGTTCTTTCTGAATCCCAGCAACTGCATTACCATTTGTGTTATGATCTCTTGAAATGTGTGGCATTTAAAGCTTATACTTTTTTTTTCTTTATTGGTAATGTGCCAGCCTACCTATGTACAATTACAAAAAATGTTCTCCTCTGAAACGATAGCACTTAACATGCTTGGCATGGTTTTAAATATACTAAGATAGTTGAGAGTATTGTCTGGCAGTTAATGTACCCAGCTCAGACTTCAAAGTGTTTCTTTAGTACACAGTATAGGGTTTGATTCTTTCCACCTCCATTTGCCTGCTGTGTGAAAATGAACCATTCACTTAACCAGACAGTGCTCCTGGGTCACTCCTGACAAGGGGTGTTGGTATTCAGTAGGTTTATCAAATTAACAAATGCATTAAACAATTTTGTCTCAAAACAGCTTTAAGCAGATGCGTGTTGTAGTTCAGAAATCTGCAAGACTCAAAAAAACAATATGTTGAAGATTACAAGTGCTGTCTGGCTCTTGGACTGCTTCCCAAATGTGTATGCTATTGTGCCCTTGCATGTTTTCAGACACCATGGAATGGAACTGCTGCGTGAATTAGCACAGCTGCCCCTGGCTGCTTGTGTTAATGTACGAGGCCAAAATCCCATGTTCATCCATCACTTAAGGTGTGAGTGTGTGTGTGTGTGTGGGGGGGGGGGCTACGTATGTGAATGTATACATGAATGTGTGTGTGTGTGTTCCTAGGAGGTCACAGTAGGAGTGTTAGTGAGGGGAAAGGGTAGGTGTGTGAGTGGGTGTGTGTGTGTGTGTGTGTGTGTGTGTGTGTGTGTGTGTGTGTGTTTGGGGGGCTACGTATGTGAATGTATACATGAATGTGTGTGTGTATCTTCCTAGGAGGTCGCAGTAGGAGTGTTAGTGAGGGGAAAGGGTAGGTGTATGAGTGGGTGTGTCTGTGTATGTGTGTGTGAGTGTGTGTGTGTGTGTGTGTGTGTGTGTGTGTGTGTGTGTGTGTGTGTGTGTGTGTGTGTGTGTGTGTGTGTGTGCGTGTGTGTGTGTGTCTGTGTATGTGAGGGGCCGCATACATCAGCGTATGTATGAGTGTGTGTGTTTGTTTGTCTAGGAGGTCGCAGTAGGAGTACTAGCGAGGGGGAAGGGTAGGTGCTAGATGGCACAGTGGTGCAGCAGTTAGCATTGTTGCCTCACAGCAAGAGGTTTTCTGGATTGATTCTTGGCTGGTTGCCTCCTGTGTGGATTCTGCATTTGTGTGGGTTTCCTCTGGGTGCTTGGTTTCTTTCCACGTTACAAAGACATGCATCTGGAGCATTTCTACCCAGGCATCCACTGAAAATTGACTCTTTCAATGTCGTATTTTCCCAGTTAACAAATGTTAAATAAATAAATAAAGGTGTGTGTGTGTGTGTGTGTGTGTGTGTGTGTGTGTGTGTGTGTGTGTGTGTGTGTGTGTGTGTGTGTGTGTATGTGCCTGTGTATGAATGTGAGGGGCTCCATATGTGAGTGCATGTATGACTGTTTGTTACTGCCTAGGAGGTTGTAGTAAGAGGGTTAGTGAGGGGTAAATTAGTGGTGTGTGTTGGGAGGTAGTGTTGGGTTGGGGTGCTATCATACCTCCACACTCCCCTAGACTAATGAGTAAACCTTCCAACATTGGGTCGGGGAAAACCACTACACACCCCAGACACACTGCATAGTGTGCCTGAAAGGTATTTACTAAATAACAATAGACAGGCAATGCAAATGAGGGGACACTAGCAACCAGGATGAACTCTACAATAGCAGGCCTTAATGGCACTTAGACATGGGTCACAGAGAAACACTAGACTTCAAGGATACTCTTCATAGTGTGCCTTAAAGGCCCTAAATAGGTTCATAGGTTCATACTAGGCTATCTGCCCTAGGGCATTTATAAGCCTAGCCAGAGTGTGTTTGGCTTTTGCCACCCATTTTAAATGAATTTTGCTATGCCCTTTTTCAAGGTTAGTATACTGTGCCTCTGTCTAACAGTGACACAGAAGTGATACCCGGGGTAAACCTATGATCTCCCATCCACTCATCAAGATTCCTCTTGAAGAGAGTCAATGAGGGAATCTGCCTAACCTGGACTGGGATTTTATTCCAGAGTGAAGGGAGCCTCTGTGTTATGAAGCTGTCCCTCCAGCATGTCCTATTTATTTCAGTGCTGAGGTTCAAGTCTCTCGAGCGCTTAGCTCGATGGGATTTGGATTTTCTGAGGTGCAGCATGACCATTAATTCCGGGTTGGACATGGCTTTATATCTCAGGCATAGATCGCCTATGAGCAGGCGGTATGCCACTGAGTAGAGCTGGACTTTCTTTAACCGGGCAGCATATGGCATCTGTTTGAGCCCTTTGATCCTCTTGATGAGGTATTTTTGGGGTCATTCCAGTTGCTGCAGGTGTCTGGCAATGTACATCCCAAAAGGGGCATTGTACTCAATTATGGGTCTGATGAGAGATGAGTAAAGAGGCACGATGACCTCCCCTTATCTAGATGTGAATCCCTTCATGATTAGGTTGGCTATATAAAATGTTTTTCTAACCACTTTGGCCATGTGGTTTTCAAATGAGAGATTGCTATCAACTTGGGTCCCCAGGTCCCTAATTACTTCTTCGATTAATGGATTACCACCTATGTGGTAATTTGTGGGCACTTTGTTTTTGCCAAAGGGGATGACTATACACTTTTTGGCGTTTAGCTTGAGGCCATGGCTCTGGCACCAGTTGTCTGTTTCTATGAGGCCCTTTTGGAGGATGCTTGTATCGGCTGGAGAGTCGATTATGGTGCCTAGTTGCAGTCATCTGCGAACTTGGTCAGCCACAGTCCTTCCATGTTGGCCTGTACCTCCGAGAAATATATACTGAACAAGAGAGGTCCCAGGACTGAGCCTTGTGGCATGCCACTTGTAACTGCTTTGGAGTCTGACATGGCTCCAGCAATTCTAACCATGTGGGTTCTGTCCTTGAGCCAGTTTGCAACCCATCTAGTGACATTGGGGTTTATATTTAAGCTGGTGAGCTTATCTATAATGCCTGAGTGGGGTATTGTATCGAAGGCTTTTGCGAGGTCCAGGTAGGCTGTGTGGACCACCTTCCCCTCGTCAATGGCCTTGGTGTCTGTTTCAAAGAAATCAACCAGGTTTAAGAGGCAGGATCTGCCCATAACAAAGCCGAACTGGGTAGGATCCAGTGTCTGTAGGTCCCCAATATCTTTATTTATGAGGTCCATGATTATCCTTTCCATAGTTTTGCAGACCAAGCTAGTCAGGCTTATGGGGCGATAGTTTCCAGGATCCGTTGAGGCACCACCTTTGTGGAGAGGGACCACTGTTGCTGTACGCCACTCTTTGGGTACATATCCTGTAGTAAGGCTGAGATTGAACAATAGTTTTATGTTTGGGTTTAGGACTTCTTGGAATTCATGTAGGACACAGCCCGGGACACCATCTGGTCCCATTGATGCTGTGTTTTTTGCTTTGGAGAGGGCGGCTCTTACCTGAGCATCTGAGATGTCAGGAAAGCAGCACTCTGCTGGGATAGATATTTGCCCTTTTGGTGGGGGGGGGGGGTTTGCGCTGAACCTGTCAGCTAGGATGTTGGCAATGTCTGTGGGTTCGGTGTATTTTTTGACATTTTGGACTAATTCTGAGCATATCTGGGTATTCCCACCCAGGTTCCTAACATAACTAAAGAAAGCCTTGTGATTATCCTTAGTGTCCTGTGCAATTTTTCTCTCGAAGCTGGCCTTAGACGATTTTATGAGTGCCCATAGTTTTTTGCTACTACTGATCAGAGATGCCTTCCCTTTTTGGGATTTTGCTTTATCATGTAGTAGCTTCCTCCTTCTATTGTATAGTTTGTTTATGGCTGGGGTCCACCAGACAGGACGGCTGCCTTTGGAGGACTGGGTCTTGGTTTTATTTGGGATTGCATGATCCATGTATTTTTGAAGGTGTTCATAGAATATGTTTATAAAGGATTCTGCGGTCTGGGCCATATTTTCCACAGGCCCGGGGGCTTTTAAGGATTCCACCTCAGTTTTGAGGAGTGTGAAATTTGCTTTAGAGAAGTTTTTCACTGTGGTTTTCTGGGCAGGGGGTGGGGTCGGGATGTGAATATCCAGTGAGATTAGTTTATGGTCTGATCTTACCAGTGAGGGATACACTTCTGGTCTGGAGCATAGAGACCCCATGTTGGTGATGATCAGGTCCAGTATGTTTTCCCCTCTTGTGTGAGTGGTAACCAGTTGTTCTATAGCATTTGAGTTTATAAATTCTAGGAACCTTTGGGCTAGGGTGTTGGAGCTAGAGTAATGCTCCCAGTCTATGTTTGGATAGTTGAAGTCGCCCAATATAATGGTGTTTGGAGAGACCTTCATATTTTCCAGTGTTCTCAGGAAGGCTGAGTGGGGTTCCTGGGTTTGGGAGGGTGGTCTGTAGCAGGCTATAAACTGGAAGGCAGTTTTACCCACTGTTAGTTGCACATGGATAGTCTCTGATGCTTTGTGCTGTGCCACCAACCTGGAGGTGTGGGTATCTTTGACGAATATTGATACTCCCCCTCCTTTTTTGGTTTGGTCCAAGTTTTGGGGCCGAAAAGCATGGTATGAGGTATAACCTGGTAGTGCTGGGGTGCTCTCAGGAGCCTTGAACCAGGTTTCTGTTACTGCACAGATATCGATTGTCTCCATGCTAAGGAGAGTTTTGAGTGTGTGCATCTTGAGGTTTAGACTTCTGGCGTTGAGTAGCATTACTCTTAGTTTTTTATCCCTTGTGATACCTATGGAGGTGGGTTTGTCTTTTGAGCCTTGCCTAAAAAAGGCACTATGGGGGTGGCAAGAGCCTTTGCCAATATCCGAAAGCCCAGGGGTGACAGGTGCAAGCCATCCCTAGCGAAGCATCATGGCTTGTCGAGCATGTCATCCCAGGCTGACAGGCATTGGATCCCCTTTGAATGACACCAATACTTAAGCCAATTGTTGAAATTGATCATCTTGTCTTCATATTGTGGCATCATTCTTGGTGAGGGTAAGATGCTACTCAAGGTCAGGGTCATACCGGCCTGGGCTACATGCTCAGAGAGCTCCTCTATGTCTCTTTTCATGTAGTCCAGGGAGGTACATCTCAGGTCATTCACACCAGTATGGACAATGACTGAGTCATATTTGTACTTGCCTTGGAGTGACCTGAGTGCTTGTGTTATGTGGCAGATCCTAGCGCCCGACAGGCAGCTCACCGTGACCTTCTCCTTGTTCAGACTGGTGAGCGGGACGTCAGTGTGCCTGACAATAGAGTCACCTATTACAAGTGTATCAGGTGTGTTGTTTAGCCTTAAGGGCTGTGACTGTTCAGCACACTGGCTTTGTGAGCTATGTGTTGCACGTGTTTTGTTTTGGGGTAGCGGTTGCTTGGGTGTCTGCTTTGGAGGTCTCTGCTGCTTAGGCAAATTTTTATTTAGAGCCTCCGAGTATGTTTTTGTGTGTTTATGTGTTTGGTTTGCTGTCGTGGTAGGTCTATGTGAGACTGGAATTGTAGTGAGTGTGGTTTCCTTCTTCTCCTGACTGGTTAAGCCAGTACTGAGTTGAGAGAGCTTAGCTTCCAGTTTGGCTATATGGTTGCATTTCTCACATGTGTTGGAATTTGTTGGGAGGAGGAGAGGGTTGTCTGTGTACATGAGGCAGTTGTAACATTGCCTCAAGATTCCCAGATTAACCAGCTGGACCAGAGAGGAAATTGACAACTGACCTTTGGACATGCTAGAATAGTATTGGGAATTCCTTTATAATTGAAAAAATGGGCCAGCGGGGAACAAGATACTCAAGGGGAGTTTGTGAGGGTGTAGTGCTTTTAATTTTTTAGTGCAGACTTATATAATTGCTTTAGTGAGCAAGTGTCAGGCTTTAGAGTAGGAATAGGGTGTTTATTATGAGAACTAGATCAGTTCTAAGGGAAAAAGTGAAGAGCAAACTTTGTGGAGCCGAGAATGGTTTAAACCCAATTAAGCTGAGCTGCCCGATGCTGCACTATGCACAAAATCGTGCAAATCCGCGCCAAAGTGGGTTTTATACAGGGGGACATGAAAGAGCTAGAAATTGGCCCAAAACGGACAATAGACTACCAGATTCTCGTGCTGGGAACACTCCTCCAGGGATAGATAGGCTGCTCTAAGCTCCCCACTGCCACTGGTGAACAAAGAAGCCTCCCTTTATCCAAGAAAGGAAATGGGCAACACAGGAACTTTCCAAAAGTCCAGAATACAGCAAAGCCTGTATTTGGACTACTCTAGGTCAGGAAAGACAGGAAACAAGGATCATTTTTTGTTTTTTTTCTTTTTTGCAACAAACAGCAGGGAAATGCAATAAATATGTAACACAGGCTAGCGCACTTGAGTGTGTAGCCTCAACATGTAAATGCAACAAACAGGACAAACTTTAAAAGTGCAGGTGCAAAAACAACTTTAAACAGTTTAAAACAGTTCAAGAAGCAGAAATACTTGCAGTTTAGCTAGATCGGACAGTCACCCAGGTAGTAGCAGGAAAAAAAGCACTTTTATCAGAATGGGGATTCAAACCCTGCACCCTCCCACTATCACGAGATACCAGGGATAACCTAGAATAATAAATACCATTTTAAGAAAAAGTAAGGTACAGAGGTAGAGGGAAAGCTTCAAACACTGCACCCAGATAGTGTGCTAAGGTTTTTTTTTTTTTTTAATAATATAATGATGTTCTTGGGCATTATTCAAGGCCTGCAAAAGTTTGTGTGTTACAAGGGAAGGGGACAGAGCACATATAAGCATACTTTTCAACCTCGCATTGCAAGAAATAAAGACAAAGTCAAAAATAATGGAGGGACAAATGCACACTATCAGGATCTATTGCCGATATTCATCTCATAAACACATATAGAGTTATTTGAATATCATTTTTTTTGCTAGAATGCATTCACTAAAGGATATGAAGTGTGACACTCCAATGTCTGGCATTAATCATTATAATCATCCATGATTTACGGGGCCATGACAAAGGAGACATTGGGGATGTGCTGACAAATGAGGATGTATATTAGATATGTAGATTTGATTAAAAAGTTGAAAACAGAACAAGAAGCAGGAATATAATAGAAACAATCAGCATTATAAGCCTTTTTTGTGTCTAATACACAGAAGCATACAATATGTATTCACTATCAGAGTTGTACCCATTCAGAAAGTGGTTATTGTGTGTTTTTGTGTGTTGTGCGTGTGTGTGTGTGTGCGTGCGTTCACGTGCGTGCGTGTGTGTGTGTGTGTGTGTGTGTGTGTGTGTGTGTGTGTGTGTGTGTGTGTGCGTGTGTGTGTGTGTGTGTGTGTGTGTGTGTCTTTTACCATGTCTATGTGTGAGGGAAAGTGAATGTTGGGGGGTGCCTGTACCAATGGGGCTCATGGGCTGACAATGGAAATGTACTGATCTTCACTTGGGGTATGTAACAGCAGTTCAGAGGAATGCTAATTAGCTGATAATGAGGTATTTCCTCTTTGTCACTACTTCGTCTTTGAAATGCAAATTCCCACATTTTGTAAACAGACCCTTTTTACTTCAGCTCTTATTTCAAGGGGTGGGGCTGTTTTTTAATCCTCAGGAAAATGTTCCAGTATCCAGAGGTGTGATTCATGATGTAGTATTACTAAGTCTTTACAATGCAGTTATAAATAAAAAAATGTTTTGGTAGGCAAGTAAAAACCAGGAAAACTTTATATTAGTATACAAAAAAGAATGCAAGAACTGCATTTTCCAGTCATGTCCCCTAACATCTTGCACCCCACCCTTGCTACACTTCTGCAAATGACATCAAAGGGGTGACAGAGAGGGAGCCTTGATTATAAGCAGTACTAGGTGGTGAAATGCTTTGCAGGCATATAGATCCCTGGGGTTAAATACAATCATGAATTTTATGAGTTTTTTTTAAATCACAGACCGCTTTACTAACACTGATCTTTGGTCAAAGGGTAATGTGGTTTTCCTCACTCATTTATTTATTTGTATTAAATAATTTTTTAGCATGTTTTCTTAATTTCCAATATTTTAATTATGTGACTTAGTTCATATGACTATTTTATGACCATTTATTTATTTTGACATTTGTTGACTGGGTTAGTCCGACTCAGCCGAAGCCTTGTTTCAGCAGAGGCCCAGGGAGAAAAGCTCCACAATTACAAAAATGAAGTTTAAAAACAAATACAGATACATCAAAATTAAAAGTGAATTAACACAAATATGCAGTACATAATTAACAACCCCAGAGGTTATATACAATTTTACATCAATAAAAAGAAGCTGTACAATCTTTTCAGAGCTGGTCTTGAGTTGCTTCAGTAACATGTACCTACTTCACCACCTAGTACTGCTTGTAATCAAAGGCTCCCTCTCTGTCACATGCAAGGCTATGGAGAGGATCATCATGGAACTCATAAACAAAGACATTGGGGACCTACAGACACTAGATCCTACCCAATTTGGCTTCGTCAAGGGGAGATCCTGCCTTTTGAACATGATCGACTTCTTCGAAACAGTTATCAAGGCCATAGATGAAGGGAAGGTAGTCCACATAGCCTATCTGGACCTCACAAAGGCTTTTGACACAATACCCCACTCGGGCATCATAGATAAGCTATCCAGCCTAAATATAAACCCCTGTGTCACAAGATGGGTCACAAACTGGCTCAAAGACAGAACCCACAGAGTCAGAGTTGCTGACACAGGTGGTAATCCATTAAGTACGGAAGAGGTAATCAGGGACCTAGGGACCCAAGTTGACAGTAACCTCTCAATTGACACTCACATTGCCAAGGTGGTTAGGAAGTCCTTCTATATTGCCCACCTTATCATGAAGGGATTCACATCTAGATCAAGAGAGGTCATTGTGCCCCTGTACTCTTCTCTTATCAGGCCCATGATTGAGTACAATGCCCCATTTGGGATGTATCTTACCCGACACCTGCAGCAGTTGGAAAGACCCCCAAAAGTTCCTTACCAAGAGGATAAAGGGTCTCAAACATATGTCATATGCTGCCCGGCTGAAGAAACTCCAGCTCTATTCAGTCGCATACCGCCTACTCAGAGGTGATCTATGCCTGACGTACAAGGCCATGTCCAATCCGGAATTAATGGACATGCTCCACCTCAGAAAATCCAAATCCATCAGAGCCACGAGAGCAAGAGATTTGAACCTCAACACAGAAATAAATAGGACGTACTGGAGGGACAGATTCATAACCCAGAGGCTCCCTGCACTCTGGAACAGAATCCCAGTCCATGTTAGGCAGAGCCCCTCACTAACTCTCTTCAAGAGAAATCTTGACGAGTGGATGGGAGATCGTAGGTTTACCCCGGGGGTCATCTCTGTGTCACTACTAGACAGAGGCATAGTAAACTAAACCCTAAATGGGCGTAGTATTCTCATCCCAAGGGGTGGCGAAAGCCACACACACTCTGGCTAGGCTTATAAATGCCCTAGGGCAGATAGCCTAGTACGAACCTATGAACCTATGAACCTATGGAGCCATGTCAGACTCGAAACCGGTCATAAGTGCCATCCCACAAGGTTCTGTCTTGGGACCTCTCTTGTTCGGTATTTACTTTCCTGAGGTACAGGCCAACATGGGAGGACTATGCCTCATCAAGTTCGCAGATGACTGCAAACTGGGCGCCATAATCGACTCTCCAGCTGACACAAACATCCTTCAAAAAGGTCTCGCAGAGATGGATAATTGGTGCCAGAGCCATGGTCTAAAGCTAAATGCCAGAAAGTGTATAGTCATACCCTTTGGCAAAAACAATGTGCCCACAAATTACCACATAGGTGGTAACCCATTAAGTACAGAGAAAGTAATTAGGGATCTGGGGACCCAAGATGATAGCAATCTCTCCTTTGACAACCACATTGCCAAAGTGGTTAGAAAGACCTTCTACATAGCCCACCTCATCATGAAAGGATTCACATCTAGATCAAGAGAGGTAATCGTGCCCCTTTATTCATCCCTCATCAGGCCCATCATAGAATACAATGCCCCCTTTGGGATGTACCTTACCCGACACCTGCAGCAATTTGAAAGACCCCAAAAGTACCTCACCAGGAGGATCAAGGGACTCAAACAGATGCCATATGCTGCTCGGTTAAAAAAACTCCAGCTCTACTCAGTTGCATACCGCCAACTTCGAGGCGATCTATGCCTGACATATAAAGCTATGTCCAACCCAGAATTAATGGACATGCTCCACCTCAGTAAATCTAAATCTCTTAGAGCCACGCACTCCAGGGACTTGAACCTCAGCACAGAAATAAATAGAACATGCTGGAGGGACAGATTCATAACCCAGAGGCTCCCTTCGCTCTGGAATAGAATTCCAATTCATGTTAGGCAGAGCACCTCACTGACTCTCTTCAAGAAGAATCTTGATGAGTGGATGGGGAATCATAGGTTTGTCCTGGGGATTACTTCCGTGTCACTATTAGACAGAGGCACAGTAAACTCAACTTTAAAAAGGGCACAGTATACTCAAATCAAGGGGTGGCATAAGCCAAACACAATCGGGCTAGGCTTATAAATGCCCCAGGGCAGATAGCCTAGTATGAACCTATGAACCTATGTGTTGCACAGTCTCTGTGAACAGAGAGATAACATTTTAATTGTAGGATAGTGAATAGATGAAAGATAGGGAATTAGGTGAGAGGGAGGTGAGTAGTATGGGATGATCCTTCAAGGGGGATTAGTTACAGTGACAGATCCACGTCCTGTTTAGATCATTTTCAATAGCAGCTATGAATTTAAGTGGGTGATTAATATTATTTTTGTTCTAGGCTTGTAGATTTGAATAAGGTTTTGTTCAGAGCTTTGTAGGGATCTAGGACAGGAGTAGAGGGAGACAACTGAGGCAATGCTGGGACAGAAGGAGGGCATATACAAAATAGAATGAATCATTTAAAGTTGAGTGAGGATTTAAGATTGTTCATTGTTTTGGGATGATTGTTCATTGTTTTGGGATGAAAAGTTGGAGCTTGGTTAGTCTTTTTTTGGATTTAGAGTTAACTTGTTCTTAGTGAGCCAATTTTCAATGTATCTTTGTATTTAGGTCAGACAGGGAATCAGCTATGGTGACAAGTGTGGAGTCATTGGCATATTGTACCAGTGATGAGTTAGCAGCTTTTTGGAGAAAGAGTGGTGGTAAATTATTACAGCGGTGGTGGTGCTGTGGTAGCGTTGTCATCTTACAGTAAGACATTGTCCTGTTCGATTCTCAGCTAAAGCGTCTTATGTGTGGAGACATGCGTGAATGGGCATACCTTTGTTAAAGGTTGTGCGTCAGAGCAGGCAACTCAGCACGTAAAAATCTACTGCCAATCATTAGCGGACTCGAGTTCCGCTGTGGCGACCCCTAACCGGGAAAAGCCGAAAGACACAACAAAAAAGTGGTGGTAAATTATTGACAGAGGGGGAGCAGGGTTTAAGCTTTAGAAGTAAAGATTTAATGTAGTTGGTGGACACTGCTTTCAGAGATAAGGCCAGAGAGGAGGTGGAGGATGTGGCAGGGGAGGGGGATATAAGAGTTTGGGTTGGAGTTGGTTTGAAGTGTTAATTTGGAGATGGTGTCTATGAAATAACAGTTGAAGTTAGTGGCTTTTTCTAATGGTGTGTTATTAGGGCATGGCTGGGGGGATGAGGGGTTTCCAGGATGAAAAAATTTGGTTGATGGTGTGACAAAATTTCTTTGGGCTAGTAAAGTTTGAGGTTGGAGGGTTTATTTATTTATTTATTTAACATTTATTTAACATTTGTTAAGCAGGAAAGTCCGATGTGGAACAAGTCAATTTTCAGCAGAGGCCAGGGGACAAACACTGCAGATCCATGTCTTTGTAATTATATTTTATTATAATATTATAATATATTATTATTTATAACATTATAAAATTGAAACTGGAAATAGAATTATTATAGAAGTTCTTCTTGTCATTATAGATGGATTTCTTAGCAAAGTTGCAAAGTTTTTTATAGTGTTGGAGGTGGGAGCGGAGTTTAGTTTTGGACCAGATCCTCCAAGCTTTGCCTCTTTTTTGCATTAAGGAGCGGGTGGAGAGTACAAGCCAGGACGATACAATAGGTTTTACTCTAACAGTTGGTAAGAGAGAAATGGAGTTGAGAATTTTAAGGAATATGGAATTGAATTTTTGAACGTCATCATCCAGGGGTAGGTGTTTAAAGAAGGACCAGCTAATGTCTGAGAGTTGGTCATTAAGTATAGAATAAAAGCTGGACGGTTTGTAGCAAGCTATGTACTTGCATGGTCTTGTATAGTGCAGAGAGAATTTGAGGACTTTGACTGGGCAGTGATCACTGAGAGCATCAGGCAGCGTTTCTGGGAAGTGATATTTATGGGGATGCAAGATTAGAATCCAGTCAAGAAGAAAGAATTAGAAGACTTGTTGGTGTGGGTAAGAGAGGAGATTAATTGGGAGAAGACATGTAAATTAATATAAGGGCCAGGAACATCTGAGGAGAGAGCTAGACAATTAATGTTGATGTCACGTAAGATGATGGCTTCATTCGGTACATATTGAGTGAGTGAGTAGAGAATATTTTCTAGCACAAGGATATTGTCATCGGGGGTATGTAAATAGCAGCTATGGTAAATACATTTTGAGCATTCATTTTGTAGTTAGCAATTAACAGTTCAGCTGGCCAGGCAGAGGGGTTGGGGATAGATAGGTAGTGGGTAACAGTGAGGTGATTTCACAACATAATAGCAACTCCTCCACCTTTTTCTGCATTTATTTGATTGGATACTTTATTAAATAACATTGTTAAAAGGTGTTATGATCAATCAGATGAAGTCTTTATGATGAAAGTGTCTACCACTGATTAAAGAAGTGTTTTGTTCTTTCACCTGGATGTAGATTTTCTACTTTTGAAAGTTCACTTTTTGTTTTCTCATTTTGCAAGGCAGAGAAACTTGTGAAGAAAGGTGCATCCTATATTCAAAGGAATACTAATAAAACTGAAACAGTTTATGAAGCTTCTTTAGCAAAAACATGCTATTAGGATCACTACAGTTCACTTATAAGGGGCTTTTTCTTGCACACATTCAGCACAAAGGACTTTCATTTCTTGTTAGCAGAACTACTAGCAAAACCTAGGATTAGATATTTGAAACTTACCTTCCCTAAGGAACAAGGTGGCCTAGGCTTACCTGACTTTAAAACATACTATGAGATAATAAACGGAAGTAGAATCTTAAACATCGCCTCCTATCATAAAGACCACCTATCTTGGGCCCCGGCTTGGGTTATCCTTTATAACAACTATGTCAAGCCTCTGGACATTAACCCCGCAGCACTCCGCTTTTTGAACAAAGCGAGTTTAGGCACTCTTAAGTTAATAAAAGGTATCTCATTTAGTATAAGGTCCCTTCAGAACCTTTTTAATTCTTTGAATTTGATTCATTCTTTTAGCACTCTACAACCACTTCACCTCAACCCTAATCTTAGACTGAACGATCACATGCTAAATCTGGAACAATACCCCCTTCTTAAGAACACCTGTATTTCAGATCTTTTTCCCTTTAAACATCAGTCACTTTCTAGTATGAGATCCAACCTTAATCTACCCAAAAAATATACGATTATATTAAGACAAATCAGAGAACTTGTAAGTGTTTTTTTGGATCACCCCCAGGTCTCTAATAAGGATATTTCAACCTGTAAAACATTGTGGAACCTGTTTCTATTGAAGAAAAAAATGATCTCAAATACCTACAAAGCTATTATGATGTTTAAATCCCATAATGAACTCATTTTTTCCAATTATTGGCTAAAAATCAATCCCTCTATTAACCGAGATCAGATCTCTAAGGCCATAAAGGTTAGTTCTAAACATATACCCTTAAAAAAACTAGCTTATACACAGCTCATGATAATGAATAATGCACACCTCACCCCTATTGTGCTTAATAAAATCTCCCCCAATTACTCCTCTAACTGTTAATTTTGCCTCAATCAAACTGATGATATTTTACACATCTTCTAGAGCTGTAAATGTTCATACAAGTTATGGTGTGCTTTGAGAGTCCTACTCGAAAAAATTGGTTACAAAAAATCTACCCTCTCGTGGTAATTTGCCATTCTCCATATCCTACCTTATGGTCTTTCCGAGTGGAAATATAAGGTTCTTATCCCTATTTTTATGTTAATCAAATATTATATTTCTTTGAATTGGAAAAACAGGCACTATTTATCCTGGGGGGGCTTTAAATCTTTAGCTATTAAACACCTAAAAGCACAAAAATTCCTGTTCCACAATATCAATCATAAACCAATAATTAAAGAAGTCTGGAGAATATTATTTGATCACATTCTAAAATGATTGTATGCTACTGTATATATTAATACCTTCTAACTTTCTGTCCTGATTTATTCTTAGTTGGGCAATGTATAAGTGTATATAGTTTTTACTGTGTATATGGTCTTTGTGTTTCTTAGTTTTATTATATGTTTCGTTACTATGCTTGCGGTTTTTATAATGTGTATTATTGAAAAGGTTTAATAAAGAGAATTTAAAAAAAGAACTACTAGCAAAGCCTGCCCCAGTCAGACTGCAGAGGGAATGCTGATTCTCTGTATTGTGGTCAAAGTGTAATGCTTTTCACGATTATATCATGTGCTTCACAAGATGAAAAACGGGAGCCTTTTCAGGCAAACATACAAATTATGGCTAAAGTGGATATGTGGCTGTCTTAAACAGGTGTTTTCGTGATGTCCACAGCAGGACTAAAGTATGATTATGAAAAAATGTGAATTCCATGCCTGACTGTCTAATAAATATCTCCAGAACCTGCTTTACTTTCAACAACCTCAGTGAAAAGTAGCGACATTTCCTATTATATCTGAATAGTTCTAGCCGCTAATGAAGAAATGCCAGCCAACTTAAGCACAAGCCAAAAACAAACTGAATTAGTTTCCATTCTATTTTTCATTGTTGTGAATAAATAAATAAATTCAGTACCTATGATTTCTTGCTGTAGTTATACTCTGAACGGCGGGCATCCTTTATATGCTTTATTCCATAACTGTCTAACTGCGCAGAAATAAGAGTGTGCTGAAAATTAAATTTTAGACTATTCAGCTTAAATTATAAAATAAATTAGCCTCACTGACAGTAATGTAGACCTTTGATTTTTTTCTGCTTATTAGGAAAATTCTTGAAAGATGCACCTCTTTCTTGCTATTGCTTGAAGAAAGCATTTCTGCACTAACTGGATTTACAGTATGCAGTCATGCTTGGATTAATGTTTTGGTTGATGATAACTTTCTTGTTTTACTATAATTTAGTAATAATATAATGTAATATATATTTATTTCATTTTCTTATTACTAATAGATCATTGAGATAGCAGTTGCATGCTTTCTAAGGCTAAGATTAAAACATTTACTTACAATCAGCATGGAATACTCTACTGTACAAAACACAAAAAAAAAGAATAATTCTTTTTTTCATAACCTTTTGAAAGCCTGCCTCACTAGTAGACATAAGAGCCATTGTTATAGTAAACTAGGTTAGAGCTAGGGAATCTTAGGGTATCCTACATGCAGCCATAGTGATCTTCAGAGACAGACATGTATCCAGTGTAAATATGCAAATATTTGCCCCTAGTATCCTTAAATCTTTACATAGTGACCTTATATATATAATTCAGCAATCTGTACAAATAATATTCATATAAAAGCACAATTACAGTAGTCACTGAACTGTACTAGTATCCTTTGGGAAAACACAATGATTTGCATAAATATTAATGTAAAATTAGATCTGTCGTAAATGAACAGTGATTTTTAGCTATACTGTAATCTGAAAGTTTTTATTGCCTTTTGGTCTAGCCATTTTACGTATCCAGCTAACAGTCAGTTAAATAACCATTCATGTCAGAGTTGGGTTTATTTGCCAATCAGCACTCACTACTTTATACACTAAGCTGAGCTATCAGTTATAGTCATAAGTATGATAAATTTAATTTCCAGTCCTCTTAGGAGCCATAAAATATATTTCTCTGAGTAGGTGTTTGCAGTGGCACATACTACTCACATTTTACATCAGCTACTGTCTTAATACATATATTTGTACTTATTTATTTATTTTATTTATGTATTTACTTATAGGATTTAACTTGTCTGATTGGGTCACCATGCAGTACAGATTTGGAAGAAGGTAGAGTCCCCTCAGAGGCAGTGCTAAAATTTACAGCAGCAACATCTCCTCACTAAAGCCCAAAAGTACACACAAGGACACCTTCATTTGAGGAATCTAGATAGTTTCTTCAAAAGTAACAATTCACCTCTACAATTTCTGCTACATTGAAATCTTAGCCTGCTGGAGTATTGCCATGTCCTGTCTTCACATTGTACTCCAGAATCTTGTTACCGACAACTGGTTCCTTGTGGCCATATCAGCAGGATTCATGTCATTTTATTGAACATTTTGAATGCTGAGTTATAAAACATGGGCATTCAAAATGTTGAGAATGGAAAAACAAATGTGTGATATTCTTTCATATACCATAATACATGTAGACTGAATACGCTGCTTGAGAATTACAATGTTAACTTCCCAGTAAAGGGAATATCGGGAATATCTCATTTATAAACATTGCCTCTCTGTTTATACAAATCCTCTGTGGTAGCGCATTATCAGCAGATGAGTACTGAAGTTGCGGACAAAGTTAAGGTCTTCTTTACTGAACGGCCCGTGTTTGCAGACCATCCTAGCTATCAGCTAATCTCTTCCTGTAGCTCTTACTTAACAGAATTATGAGAATGAATAGGTTCCTTTTCCACATCAGAGTTCTCAGTTGGATTCCTTCTGCTTGCTAATAGTCACCCTAGATAAGCTGCATGACGTAGCTCATGATTACTCACCATCGTTTCAACACATGCACAGCTATCTCTTCTTTTCATCATTTGTTGTTTTTATAGCTGACCCCCAGCCCACCTTATCCATTGCTGTTTTCTAGTAGTCCAGCATAAGCCGCAATACAGAAACTGAAATTAATTACTGAAAGGCAATAACTAGATTGCCTTTAAGCCAACCAATTTAGTTTTAAAATGAAGTTATTTACTCTGCACTACACCATCAGTCTTCAAAAACTCAAGAAAAACTCAGCCAAGCTAGAGTTTTCATTGCGTGATACCTTAAAAATACTGTAATGGAGACCCATGGTATATAAGCAAATAACTCCTTAAGGACATGTGTTTCAGCTACATGGTTTCTGAATGTCCATGACTTTTTTTACTATTTAGGTCTTTATGGTTACATTCACATCAATAAAGCCAACCTAACTTTCAGCCTTTTTTAGGCCTACTGATTTTGCTAATTCATTTTTGAAAGGGATCCAGATGTGCATGTTGTTGTTCAGACAACACGCCAGTGCTATATTTGTGTTTTATGAAATGCTTTATTTCCTTGATTATGTACCTTCTCTATTCATTGTCCACACTTAGGTCCTTTTCCTACTGCAAAACAGATGTTTACCAGAAACATGTCTGTGTCTGAATAATTTCGGCATGTTTTCTGTTACCAGTTATTCTGTAGTTAAAATAAAAATGATAACGGTCTGTTTCATAACCACAAAATGTTACCCTGTAAGCTTCCATTATTCTATTTTTAACATATTTTCAGTATTATTACTACCCCTAATGTTCTGTGACCTATTAAAGAATTAAAGAAAACTGGTATTTGGTCATTTGCATATATCACATGGATGATTATAACAAAGTGTTTAATTCCTTTTGTAATATGTGTACTTGGCATTTAATTTTGTACAGCTATAAATTTGTAATGGTCTTCTGTTTATTGTAGAGTCATTAAGCTTTGTTATGGCTGAAAAGGGACCTCTAACCAAATTGTTTACTCAGATATCGTATACCTCTCAGCTGTAGAGATTTTCGCAGAATATCCAGATTTTTGTCTCATATTTTTGGCTTGTTCCTCATACAATTTGTGGTTTTCTGGCAAATCGCCGGGATGATCTGAGGTCTGAAGTTACTAAATAATGACATAAATGTGGGTTTCAGACTACAAATCCTTCAGAAAATGTATGTTAAAACAAACTCTGTTACTCTAGCAACTTTCTAAGTTTATAGGTTCATAGGTAGGTACTAGGCTATTGCCACCCCATTGATTAATTAACTGATCCTCTGTCAAGCAAAGCCAGTGAAGTGATCCCAGGGGTGTATTTTCTGTTACCCATCCACTCATCAAGGTTTCTCTTGAATTGTGTTAGTGAGGGGCTCTGCCTAATGCAGTTTGGAATTTTGTTCCAAGGCATGGGGAGTCCCTGTGACAGGAATCTATCCCTCCAGCATGTTCTATTTATTGTTGAGGCAAGGTTAAGCTCACTAGAGCGCTTGGCTCACAGTGACTTGGATTTCTTTAGGTGGAGCATGTCCATCAATTCTGAGTTGGACATGGCTTTGTAAGTCAGGCAGAGATCACCTCTGAGTAAGCGATATGCCACTGAGTATAGCTGGAGTTTTTATAAGAACAATATTTAAAATATGTCCCTATTTTTGGGCTTTTGTCCTCCCATTTTGTTGGGCTTTGTCCAGATTTCTTGCACTAAGAGCTTGAGAGGTATCACATAAAATAAACAAATAAAATTGTCTGCCACAAAGTTACTAAATGAAATCAGTTTTATAAGCACTCTGCAAAACATTTGTCTGCAACCCTTCTGTTATCTTGTCTGTCAAGCCATGTGCTCATGAGTGTTCAGTCACAAATGAACATTTATTCTTGTTCATAGGCTCACAGGTATACACTAGGCTAATGACCACATTGGCAGTTTTTAAGCTTAGCCATGAATCTCAAATGTTTCTGATAAGTTTAGGAACCTTAAGATTATTTTAAAGGGTATATATAGGATATGGCTTGGGTGGTTTGTATGACTGAGCTCAGTTTTGATTTTTTTTAAGGAAGCAATGTATATATATTTTAAGGTAACACCAACATACCTCTCAACTTCTTAGAACAAAAAATCTGGACAAAGCCATAAAAAATTTGGGGGACAAAGGCCCAAAAATAGGGACACTTTTTAAAAATGTCTCTTACAAACTTAGAAAGATGATAGAATAACAGGATTTGCATTAGCATGAATTTTATGAATGGTATGACATCTGAAACTCAAATGTTTGTCATTATTTTCTGACTTCAACCCTCAATGATTTACAAACAATTTGTCAGAAAACCACTATTTTATGAGAAACACGTCAAAAATTCGAGGCAAAAATCTGGGCATTCTGTGAAAATCTGCACAGCTGGGAGGTATGAACACCAACCCAAAATAAACTTTTCCTCCTCCAGTATGAAGCTTAACAGCATGCAACATGGAATTACCAAATCATATTGCTTAGTAAATAAATGCCTTGCATGTGATCCCTAACTCATCAATAGGTCTTTTAGCAATTACAGTTTATAGTAAGAGAATGCAAGAACTATCCAGGCAGCCATGAAGTGATCCTACATTAATACTGACTATATTTGGCTGTCAACATGTTCAGACCACTTGGTGATAGAGAATGGAATAGGAGATCCCATGAACTTTGCATGGCATGGCTGAGCTCTTCAATAAGTTGACCTTCTGTACTGGATTGAAAATCAATATCCTTTATGAAGGAAGGACATGGTCGTTGCCAGCAAGCTGTGCCTGACTGCTCTTTGAAGATCTCCTCTGTTAAAGTGTCAATGTTGGGACATGCACATTGGGCAAGGGACCATGGCACTGCATTGAAAAGGATCAATAGCAAAATTAGTAGATTGAGAGAGAAAATCATAGACCTACAAAATATACAGTGTATGTGTAATCTCTGACTCTCCTCTCTGCCTGAAAGGCTTGAGTTGGGGGATCTGGCTATCTTTTTGAAGGATCGCTAACCTAAAGTGCTGAACCTCTTTCTGGTGAGTCCCATTATTACTGAGAGGGTGCACCATTTATTGACCTGAAGGATGAGTATCTTAGACAAATTACTTTTAAACTGTCGAGCTAGACTGATAAAAGATCTTGTCCTGCTGAAAGAGAAAGAAGGATGCCCATTTACCTTTCTGGGGCAAGAAATATGCCTGTGCCAAGATTTCAGCCAAACCATAAGTCATAATGGGAAAGCTTTTCATTTAAAATGGACCCTATGTTATCAGAGTGGGATTCTTTAAAAAATAGTCATCCAACATGCAAATAAAATTTCAGAATAAAAACTATGTTTTTTGGGAAAGGGATACACTGTTAACAGCAGTGGTGGAGAATGACTGGGTAAGTTGGGTAAGTCAGTTGGCTAGTAACAATGTTGATGAAGAGGGAGGAATCCAGAAAGATACAGCCACAGCCAGATATGGATGTGTTTCGAAACACCAAAGTACACAAACATCTAAAATCTAATGATCCATCCCGAATGGATCAAAAGTCAAAACAATGAAACAACAAAACACTTATGTTTTTTGTGTGTTGGGGGGGGGCAAGCACCCTGCACCCATTATATATACCAACTCTGAGATCACTCTACAGTGGGGACAGGGCAAATTTCCTGATACTCACTGTGCACAATCTTGCATGGATTTAACACTGGCAGAAGTGATCAAATGACTTTCAGTCATTTCTGTCAGTGTAATATTATGAACATTAAATTATATGGAGAAAGAGAGAGACACACACACACACACACACACACACACACACACACACACACACACACACACACACACACACACACACACACACACACACATACATATCAACTAGTGAAAGTAACTTTATAAGATATCGATGCAAAATCAAAGGTGAATATCAATGGCTAAATAAATGTATGCGCAGTAAGTCAGAAAACTAAAATGTCGAGGGGCGTGGCCAAGGATGAACACAGGATAGCAGCAGATTTCTTCAGCTCCACCAATTTCATTACACTGACAGGAATTAATTACTTAAAAAAATAATTTTTGAAGTAATTTTCTTTCTAAATACGTTTGTTTTATATAGTTCTTGAACTATATCTAAAAAAGAAAGGAAATCTTAACAATATTCCTGTCAGAAATCACTTTGGAAATTTTCCTGTCAGTTTATCAGTCTGAAATGAGTTCCAGTAAGACAAATTCTCAAGACTCCAGCATCAAGAAAGAACTTCAGTCTCTGATAATTATAATCCAGCAACTTACTGCTAAAATGGATAAAATGGATACTAAAATAGACACCTTCATAGAAAAAACTACAAAACAAATAGACTTGTTACATACAGACCTGCAACAACAGAAGATTCAGATGACAGGCATAGAAGAAGCTGTGAATGACATGGAAAATAGAATCCAAGAAGAGGAAATCAACATTGAGTTTCTGCTGAAACAAAATACACATTTACAAACAAAGCTGGATGACCTGGAAAATAGATCTAGGCACAATAACATTAGGATTTTTGGACTGCCAGAAAATATTGAAGGTAACAATATTACTTCTTTTTTAACAACATGGCTCCCTAAAACTTTAGACTTACCAGAAGCATTCTCTTTTGGTATCGAAAGAGCACATAGATCTATAGCTAATACTAACTCTAACAAAAAATATCCTACATCAGTTATAGTTAGATTTCTATCATCTTTTGTAAATTGATGGTTCTTAAATCTGCTTGGGCTAAAGCTCCTGTTAAGATTAATGAGACAACTGTGCATTTTGACAATGACTATTCTTCCATGGTAATAGCTAAAAGAAAAGTTTTTCTGCCACTAATAAGGGAGCTTAAAAAAGCACAGTTTAAAACATACCTTCTGTTTCCTGCCAAGCTTAAAATCTTCCTTCCTGATGGTCCTAGGGTTTTCGATGACTTAGACTCTGCTTTACTGTTTGTCAAAGAAAATAGGATTTTGGATAAAATAGAAGAAATGGAATGGGCTAGTCCTTCATTAAAGCGACTTGCAACTGAAACTTCGTGGAAGACTTCAGAGAAGAAGAAGAGACTAAAAAACAAATGATTTGTTCTATGTTTTTTTTCTCTCTCATCATTTTAGTTCATTATTAATCTTTTTGAATATAGTTCCTGCATTTCCAGAAAGCCACAAATATTTTGAAAAAGATTTAATCAAAGTTATTCTCTATGTGCAAAGAAATGTTTTGTTTCATAACCAGTCAAAATATCTGAAGATTTAATGGCAAGCTGTGATTCAATGTGTTTCTCTTTCTGAAAAGAAGTAAGGTCAGTAATTTGATACATTTTTTTTCTTTATCTTTTTTTTTTCCGTCTCCTTTTCTTATTTTCTTTGTTTAAACAATGACATTCTATTTAGATTATGTAGTGGGTAAAGGGTGGGGGAGGGCAGTGAGAGAAGAGTAATGAAAATATGATTAATAGAATAATAACATATTTATTCATTGTAAAAGTTTATATGTTCTTCAAATGTTATTTCTAATTATACTTTCTTGATTATACTGCTTATGCTTGTTTGTAAATAATCTGTCATGCTTTAACTAATAATAATTAGAACTAAATAATAGTAAATAATATGTTTTATTTTTAACTCTATTAATATAAACAGTAAGTAATATTCCATTGTATATACTTCTTATAGCTTTCTCTTACATTTTTTTATTTCTGCCTTACACCCTTTTATTTTCTACTCTATTTTTCTTTTCTTTATTAATATATAGAAATGCTTTTGGTTGTGTGGGCACAGTGAATAATAGGATTTGCATGAAAATTGAGTTGGGACAAAAATGTTGAGTTTTATTGCTTGTTGGTAATTTTGGGCTTAATTTCACTTACATAGAGGCTGTAATGGCATGTGGAATACATTGTGAAGGTTTTGTCATGTTTAGATGCATTTACACTGCTAAATGAATGTTTGTCACTAGTTTTTAATAAGTTTCCCGCCAAAATGTTAAGGGAGACAATCTGGGATGTGGGCTGTCTCATGCACAGTGTCCATGAGCTACTTCAAAAGCTTCAACTCACAGAATTCTCACAGAGAAGCTGAAAGCAGTTAGTCTAACCTTTGACCTAATTATCACACTGACACATCACAGATTCAGGAAGAATACTCTACCAGGAACTGAAATGATGCAAATGCGACTATGTGAAAGAAAATGAACTCTAACATCTAAATGTGAGTTATTTTATATAATTGCTTAAATATTTATGTTATAATTCATAAAATATGTCAGTTATAATGAGTTTAAATGATGCAGTTTCTTGTAGTAAGTAAATGTCTTATTTTAGAAGGCATAGAAAATGAAACATTTATTTAAGTGTTTTTGAAAATCTACTTAACAGCAGCATAATAATCTGTGTTAAAAACTTGTGTTCCAAACATATACTTTACTATAACTCATTTAATTCATCTGATTGACAAGCATAAATAATTTTATAACTCTATTCTGGAAGAAATGTCATGTGATATATTTTAAAGCAGTAGGTTAGCATGATTGTAAAATCTGGTTACTAAAATGTGTTTGCTGTGCATTATTTTGTATAAAGCAGACAGATTTATTCTAGGGACAGCAAGTAGGATAGTATATATGTGTGTGTGTGTGTGTGTGTGTGTGTGTGTGTGTGTGTGTGTGTGTGTGTGTGTGTGTGTGTGTGTGTGTGTGTGTGTGTGTGTGTGTGTGTGTGTGTGTGTGTGTGTGTGTGTGTGTGTGTGTGTGTGTGTGTGTATGTGTGTGTGTGTGTATGTGTGTGTGTGTGTGTGTATGTGTGTGTGTGTGTGTGTGTGTGTGTGTGTGTGTGTGTTTTTTTTTTACAATAATGTAAGTGTTTCTGAGAATCTGCATAACTATGCAATATGATTTATAATAATTTCTATGAATACAATATTTTATTCTATTGACAATAATGAGTTTGAGTAAATGCTCATATACAAGCAATTCAAGGGTTTTTTTTGGAAGCTGTTAATAGCATTTACATGACAGAAAATAGATGCATCTTAATATATGTAATGTCTGAATCATATTAGCCAAAGTTTTTGATTTAAATGAATGTTAGAACTTATTTTTCTCTTCTCTTGATTTCTAACATCAAGATTATTTGAATGCTATTTGAATACAAGTGTTTTATATTACATAGATCTATATAGTAGTATGAACAGTTTTTAAAATAAAGTTTATTTTAGTTTATATGATGCTGTTTTACCAAATGTGTAGTCTTGTCTTGCTAGATAATTGAATTGAAAACTGTTAACCTCAGTTAAATATAACTAGTATTAAATTGATAAGGTGGTAGCTGAGGTACTGCTGCTTAGGGTAGGGGGTTAACTTGAGTGGTAAATACTACTCTAAGTTGGAGTTTATAACTCCAGGCTGGATGCAAGGTTTAATCCTTACATTATTTTCACTTGTTCATTGTTATTTGTATATAGTTTTGACATCTACAATATATTTTGTACACTCATTGTCACTACAAACAAAATTGAATCCTATACAAAATCCCATAAGAGATTCAATAAATACAGTTATATTTAAAGGTACACCTAAAAGAGGAGATGTAACATTATCTATCTTGTTATTTGTTATTTTGATCATAAGATTCTTGAGTTTTAAAAATGCCAAATGACATCTTTAAAAGGAATTTCTTTAAACATTAATGGATTGAATAATCCGTGTAAAAGGGCAAGCCTAATAAGATACATTAATTTACATAAGGCCAATTTAGTCTTCCTGCAAGAAACCCATCTCTTGAAAAAAGATATTGATAAACTAGCCACAAATAAATATACAGTATTGGTTAGTTCAGAGCACACTCAGAAAAAGAGGAGTGGCTATTTTATGGAATAAAAGTATGCCCATTCCTAAAACCATTAAGTCTTATCAGGATGACAAAGGAATGTTTTGTATGGTTACAATACAAATTAATGGGAAGACTTACACTTTAATTAATGTATATTGGATACCTGGAATTGGTATTAATACAGTGAAACATCATCTTGATAAGATCATATCATTCTCTATAGGGGATATTATTTTAGCTGGTGACTTTAATTGTATACTACATGAAAGTGATACTACCACTATAGGGAAAAGAAGAATTACATCTAATGCAAAACATTTAAATGATTTTGCTAATTCTTATCATTTGAATGATATTAATAATCAGATAGATTCAAAATCATTACCATACACCTTTTTTTCTAACAGATACAAAACTTATTCAAAAATAGATAGGGTATTTATTTCTAACCAGATGGTAACAGATTTAATTAATTCCAAAATCATTTCATGTCCTATATCTGATCATAATTCAATTGATTTTGCATTCATGATAAAAAATACTCATAATGTTCAAATCAAAAGGATACCAGCATACTTAACTCAGCTAAAAGACTATACAGAATATATACTTTCAGAAGTACAACATTTTCTAGACATAAATAATACTCCTGAAGTCTCCATTGTCTATGTTTGGGATGCCTTAAAATCATATCTATATGGACAAAGTATCAGATGGTATAATAATAAAAGGAAATCTTGGGATAAGGAATTGTTAGATATTCAAAGTAAATTAGACTATTATAAACATAATAATAAAGAAAATATTATGGACAAGAAAGTTATTGAAGAAATAAACAAACTAAATGAGAAATACAAAGAAATTTTAACTCATAAAGTTAAAATAACTTTAGAGAAATACAAGTTTTTGTCTTATTCAATAAGCCCCAAATACTTACATAGACTTAAAAATAAAACAAAAAGGTTGAATAAACAAAACCATATCAAAGAAATCTTTTCTCTAAGGAAAAAGAAGAATGTTTCTAGTATACCAGAAATACTAGATGAATTTAGAAATCACTTTCACAAAATTAACCATAATAACATTAACATGGAACCTAAAGATAAAATAAAGGAGTTTATAACCACAAACATGAATAAAAAGCTTAATAAACAACAGATTAAACTATTGGACAAGTGTATTTCATATACAGAAGTTATTACACAAATAAATAAGCTTAAATCAAACAACGCACTGGGTAATGATAGTATTATACTAGAGATATATAAAATCCTTTCTAAAACTACATATTCATTAATACATAAGGTTTTTATTTTGGCCCAAACTGAGTTAATAACCCCCCCATCTTGGCAATATACATTTATTTTGCCAATTTTAATACCTAATAAAGATCCAACTAGATGTTCTTCATATCGGCCCATCTCATTACTTAATGTTGATTATAAAATGTTTATGAGTATTTTTGCTGATAGATTGAAGACATTCATTCCCGGCATTATAGATATAGATCAGACAGGTTTCATTGTAAATAGAAATACTTTTGATAATATAAGAAGAACTTTAACATTAATTGATTTTGCAAATAGGAAAAAGAAAGATTTAACACTTATTAGTCTTGATATAGTTCAGCATTTGATTCAGTAAGTTGGGACTATCTGTTTACTTTATTGAAATGCACAAACTTCTCTGATGCATTTGTAAATTTAATTGAGCATTTATACAAAGGAACGCTGGCTTATATTAAGGTAGGAACATATGTTTCACAAAAAATACCCATTCTTAAAGGTGCAAAACAAGGATGTCCACTTTCTCCACTATTATTCACTTTAGTAATGGAGCCTTGGGCTAATTTGATCAGAAACAGTACTGACATAGAGGGTTTGGAAATAGATGAAAATACAACATCAAAAATTCAACTTTTTGCAGATGATGTTCTAATTACATCAGCAGGATCTAATTCTTCTATGCAGTCTCTATTTGATAAAATGATGAATTTTAAAAGTATTTCTGGTTTAATATTCAATGAAGAAAAACTAAAATACTACCTATATATACACAAAAAATATTCTCATTAGTGATTTTACTAAATATGTACCCAATTCAGGTCAGATAACTTATTTAGGTATAATACTATCTAAAGATATTAAATCTATTATATATAATAATCATAATACCTGTTTTCTTAATATACAAAATCTTTTTAATACCTGGAATAATATGTTTTTTACTATGGAGGAGAGACTTACAATTATTAAAATGATAATATTCCCCAAGATTTTATACTTAATACAATCAATAATACTTCCACCTACAAAAATAATTATCAAGAAACTGAATACACTAATGTTAAATTTCTTATGGGCACCTAATAGACCTAGGATTGCATTAAAGAAACATACTAATAGCTGGTCTCAAGGGGGTATTTCTTTTCCAGACTTTAATTTATATATTATCTCTTCTATTGTAAAAGTTATTACTTTATTAATAGATCAGTCATATATCGTAAAATGGAAAGATTATTGGGAGCTAATTAGTATGCACTTCATGAAAATCTCCTTAACACATAAAAATATGATTGTAAATAGCTCAATGTTATGGTTACTAAAGGAATTTTGTACTTCACCTATTACACCTAAACATATGGTTTGTTACCCATTAAATATTATTATTAGTTATCGTAACTTTATATTCATGCACCCTAAGTATAGGGAATGGAATTTTATTGTATTCCCTATAATGTATACTCAGGGTATGCTTTTGTCATCTACTTCTGAAGGAGCTCATTTAGCTATAGATAATGATCTAAAGTACTGGTATCAGCTGATATCTGATAATAAAGTTAAAAATCTAGATTTTTTAAAACAAGAATTTGATCTAAGAGAAACTTGCTGGTTAGAGGTTCAGACCTTTAGACAACATCTCATTAATAAAATAGATCTAATGTCTATAACAGTTAAAGAATCTATTCCAACACTGATTGATTACTTGATATTAAATTTACAACATAAAGTTTCTGATAAAGGTAAACTTTCATATATACATAAAATTATCAGACAAGAAACTTTTTACAGTGTAGATTCATACTGGAATTATTTCACCTCTATTAATGGGGACCCACCAAATCAATAAGATAAACAATATATATTGGAATCTGCTTATAGAACTACGTTTTCCATTGTCTGGAGACTTTATACAGGGAAATTTTTACATAGATCTTTTTATACACCTTTGATGATGAATAAAATAAATAATAAAGATAATCTATGTAAGAGATGTAATGTAGAAATTAATGCTGACTGGGCTCATATGTTTTATGACTGTATAAAATTGAAAGAATACTGGAAGTCAATTAATGAATTTTTGCAGGCTCTTTTTACAGATAATTTCATTATTTCTAAATCTCTTATATTATTCAACACACCTGTACCTCAATGTGTTAAAAAGGTTAAGCTTCCTTTGTTATGGTCTATTCTAGCAGTGGCTAGGAAAATAATAACTAGAAACTGGATTTCAGATACACCTCCTTCGTTCAATGAATTTAAAAATGTTATGAATATAGTGTGCCATATGGAAATAAACACAATTAGGACAAGAACAAATAGAAAAACATCTTATTATATTGTATGGGATAATTTACAAAATTTGTTAAAAAAAATTTAATTTCAATAGCATGGTATTTTAGTTTAATTAATTGATCTGATTGTAGTGGATGTCTTTGTAAATACTTTAGTTGTTTTGTTGAATGTTTTAATAATACCTATTTTTAATTACTTGTATAAAATTGTTATGATATTTCTCTTATATGTTAAAACAATAAACCTGTTTTGAAAAAAAAGAAAACTAAAATGTCTAAGGATGTAATCAGAATGTCGGTGATTTTCTGGGGGCATGTGTCACTGGATAATCCCTCTATAAGACAATGATTTAGAAATGTTAGAGAAGTTTATGTTCTACTACACTATAATTATAACATGTTTTAACACAGTGCCTATCAGCCTGTGTCATACCACAGCTAGTATTCTGGTGTACAAAACTCTTTTTAAATGAACAGTAAAGGCATTTTTGTCAGAAATGTGTTTTAAAAGATATAACCTAAGCAGATCTTATCAACTTATAGATGGTAACATGTAACAGCATATTTATTTTTCAAACTATGAAGGATTAATAATCAAGCTTAAAACCTTCTAGCCTTTAAAAAGTTTGAGTGCTATAACCCCATGCTGATATTATTTACTTCTCAAAGCATATCAAAATTATGTCTGAAAGGGCGGAGCCTAGATGGCCAATTGAGAGCAGTGAATTTTGAGAGCTCCATAAACTAGTATAATAATATAGAAAAATGCTATTATTTTCAAGTTTAAAACATCAGAAATCTATAGATGAACTACTAAACTACATAAATATCAATTTTGGTGGAGATATACAAAAATTGTCTTGTCAAGTAACTTGGGGATATATTGAGTCACTTAATATGAACAACTCAAAGAATTCTCATCCAGAAGTTGCTTTGAAATAAGAACTGCAATTGATGACATCTACCTTACATGAACTATATTTGAAGATGGGTGGCTTTAAAAATGACTTAGAAAACCTCAAATTAAATTCTCAAAAACAGACTGATACTCTTAAGGAACTATTACAGCAACACCATACAAAAATAACAAATGTAGAGACTTCTCTAAATGACATTGAAGGGAGACTCAAAGAGGAAGAATTCCAAAAAGAATTTCTGCTTAAACAGAATACATGGCTGCTTAACAAAATAGATGACTTAGAAAACAGGGAAAGGAGAAACAACATAAGGATATTTGGTTTCCTGAAAACACTAAAGGTGAATACATTATTTCATTCTTAACAACCTGGATTCCTGAATTTTTAGAATTGAAAGAGGGACTTTCATATGGAATTGAAAGGGTGCATAGAGCACTGAGGAAACCTGCTTCTAACTCAACAAATACTCCACCTAGATCCATAGTTATAAAATTTCTTTCATTTCTGGACAATGAACTAATATTAAAATCTGCTTAGAGAAAATCACCCTTAAAATACAATCAAAGCCTGATAAGGTTTGACAATGATTATTCTTCCAGAATACTAGAACAAAGGAAAAATGTCTGGCCAATAATAAAACTGTTGAAACAAAACAACATTAAAGCAAAGCTGGCCTTTCCAGCCAAGATAAAAATAACTTTTGTCAATGAGATGAGAACCTTTAATGACATAGAAGAAGCTACTATATTCATCAAAAACAACAACATAGTGTCTATCCTAGAAGAAATGGAATGGATGGCTCCTACACGTAAAAGAATAAAAGAAACAAATCCTTGGACTGATGCTAGAAAGAAGAAACAAAAAAACTGATTCCAAGATAGCTGTCACAAAAAAATAACTCTTACAACTACATCTCTCAAAGTATCAACTGATATGGTACATCACTTGTCATCTGTTTTTATTTAAAAAATGGAGGGTTTCTTAAACAACTGAGAAACAGTGATGATTTATTCAGAATGTTCAAAGAGTCCAATAATTCTTCACAAACAAAGGCAGGTCAAGATGGGTTACTATTTACATTATATATAAGCCAAACAGAGCAACATATAATATAAACATAGAAGTTTATATTCCCCTGCTTGAACTCAATGAATGCTTATCTTGTTCATTTTTCATTGATTTTACTTATAATAATTTAAGTAAGCATTTAACTAACTCAACAAGGTACCATTCATCAGAGTTCAGACTCAAATGTAACACATTAATATAATATATAATGGCAGTAACAGAGTGTTTTGAAAAAAAAAATGTTGTCATGGAGACTAATGCCTTCTTCAGTTAAAGTATGATTTAGAAATGTCATGTATATCCTGGTTTATTTATTTTTTATTTTATTTTACATTTGTTAACCGGGCTAGTCTAACTGGATATATTTCCATTTTCAGCAGAGGCCCGGGGAGAAAAGCTCCACATCTAGACAAGACAGATACAACATAACAAAAAATTCATAATAACAGATTAAAAAGTGGTAGGACTTTAACTCCAAGATAAGAATAATTAATCATAGAGTAAAGGTATAAACAACATATTAAACATAATTTCATCTTTAGAACCATTTAGAGAAAGCATAAAACCAAGGAAAAGAGAGAACATTAATCGAAAGAAAGTGCAGATTTAAAGAGATATGTACTGTCAGAAAGAGAGAGACAATAGCCATGAGGAGGAGAAAAACAAAGAAAATTTTAATCAGGCTTAGAGCAGGAACATATCCAGTGTTTTTTAAGGTATACTCTGAGTTTTTGTTTAAACAGAACAGTAGATGCAATTGAAGTAAGTTCGGAAGAAAGTTTATTCCAGTGTTTCCCAATGGCATTTGAGAAAAGAGAATCACCAGCAAGGTTATTAGATTTGGTTAAGGTAACTAGCAGTTTGCTGGAAGAGCGGAGTGAGTTCAGGTTTGAGTAGGGGCTTAAGAGGTTAGAAAGAACAGGTGTATTAAGAGGTTGGTAAAAAGCTCTTTGGACAAACATAAGTTGGGATAGAAGCAACGTGTTCGTCAGTTCAAGTCAGTTAAGTTGTTGCAGATTCAGACAGTGGTGGGTTCTGAATTGCTTCCCAGTAACAAATCTAGCTATGTTATTGTAAGTGGTAGACAGTTTAGAGAGATTGTTTTTCTTGAGATTAGTGTAGATAGGTGAGGCATAGAGAAGCGTGGAAATAAGATGTGAGTGGGCAAGATTAACTTTTGCTGGGAAGGTTAAAAAAGTTTTGATTCTATATAGAGAGCCAAGTTTCCTGTTTACAGATTTAATGGTATTGTTGATATGAAAGTCGAAGGAAAGATTGTTGTCAATCGTGACACCTAGCAATTTAGTAGTAGAGTCAGGTGATATAATGGTTCCATTATTCGACAAGATAGTGAAGTCAAATGTAGAGGATCTGGTAGTAGGCTTAAAGAGTAGGAGTTTGGTCTTTTTTGCGTTTAGGAGTAGGCAACGTTTTAGGAACCAAGTTTCAACTTTAGAAAATACAGCTTGAGTGTTAGTTTGAAGTTCGGAAATGGATTTAGCAGAGCAAATAAGTGTGGAGTCATCGGCATATTGAATGCATGTAGCCTGGGGAATAGCTATTTGTAAGTCATTTATAAAGAGGGAGAATAGAAGAGGTCCAAGAATAGAGCCTTGGGGGACCCCAAGTGAAATTGGTAGAAGAGATGAGAGTTTCTTATCCCAGAGGACGGCCTGTTTCCTGTTAGTGAGATAGGAACTGAACCAGTGGATAGCCTTAGCTTCTAAGGAAAGAGATTCAAGAATTTTTAATAGGAGAGAGTGGTTAACCATGTCGAAGGCTTTGGACAGGTCAATGAAGAAAGCGGAAGACAGGATATTATTGTTGCAATTTTTGTTAATAAAGTCTGTAAAGGAGAGCAGAGCAGTAGTTGTGCTATGATAGGGCCTAAAGCCATGTTGACAGTTTGTCAGAATGTTATTTTGTATTAGGTGATTCATTAACTGATGGTGAACACATTTTTCCATTATTTTTGCGAGTGGGGACAATAGGGCTATGGGCCTGTAGTTAGAATGTTCAAAGGAGTTTCCTCCTTTATGTAAGGGTATGATGTGAGAGATTTTCCGGATATCAGGTATGGTTTCTTCATTTATGGTCCTATTAATAAGAATAGATATGGGATAAGCGATTTCAGAGGTTGCTTTTTGAAGGAATTCAGAAGGAAGCTGGTCAGCTGAGGGGGTACATGGTTTAAGTTTGAGAATACATCTCTGTATAAAGGTAGTGGAGATGGGTTGTAGCCTAAAGGTTGGTAGTTTGGAGGATGCATGGTCAAGGATGCTAGTATTGTCACTGGAGAGATGGGAGGCCAAGGAATTAATAGTATCAATGAAGAATGAGTTGAAAGTATTGGCAGTATCAAGGGAAGAAATTCTGTCAGACCCAGAAGGGGAGGGAGTGGTAGTCTGTCCAGGGTGAAGAAGTCTGTTTAGGGTTGACCAGAATTTTTGAGGGTTATTGTGATTCACTTGCTGAAGATTGCTATAATAGCTCCTTTTGCCAGAGAGGATCGCTTTTTTGGTGCTGTTTCTCAGATGCCTGAAAGTCTGTTGGTCTATGGGAGATTTGCTAATTCGCTATTTTAACCAAGATTTGTTTCTAAGTGACATTTTTTGTCTAGTCTCTTTTGATAGCCAGGGGGCTGGCTTAGCTTTAATTCTAATAGAACGTTTTGGTGCATGATTATCTAGAATAGTTAGGAATGTGGTGTTAAAGTATTTAACAGCTTCTTGAAGAGGAAGTGTTTTTAGTGGGTTCCAGTTACAAGCCTTTAGTTCAGTTTTAAATTGGGTTGGATTAAAGCATTTGAGGTCACGTAGGGTCCTATATAAAGGAGAGTAGTTAGAGGCATTTTTTTGTCTTATAATATAGGTTAGGTTGTGGTCACTAATGTCATCAGGTAGCTTTCCAAACTGATATTTAACTAGAGGTTTGTTTACCAAAATCCAATCAAGAATACTTTCTTTGTTATTAGTTTTGTTAATCCTAGTAGAGGTGTTAATTGTCTGAGTAAAGCCATGGAGATTAATATGAGATGCTGGGTTGTTAGTGGTTATTGAGGACCAGTCAAGGTTGAGGTCTCCTAGTAATATGGTTTCTTGTGGGTAGGTGGATGCGGCCCAACTGAGGATATTTTCTAAGGTAGTAGAGTTATTTCCAGGAGGTAGATATATACAGATGATATAGATAGATTTTTTGGGGTTTAGTTGCAGCTTTGAGATAAGAAGTTCAGTTTTAGTAAATCCAAGGTTATCATAGGGTACTAATGTTAATTTTAGTTCAGTTTTGAATAGTAGTGCTACTCCTCCGCCTTTTTTACCATTGCGGTCGAGTCTCAAGATATTGTAACCTGGAGGTATGATTTCAGTGTCTTTAGTAAAGGGTTTTAACCAGGTTTCAGTTAAACAAAGAATATCAAAGGAGTGGTGATCAAGAAGAGAGTGGAGTTGGGTTATTTTGTTATTGACACTTCGGATATTAAGGTGCCCTATGAGTAGAGTATTTGTATTGGAGGTTGATAATCGAAGAGATGAGTTTAGTGAAGCAGGTGTAGCTTCAGCTGAAATATTTGATGGACCTGGGTTGGGGTGAATGTCGCCATCTACCAAGGTAGAGTGGTTGTATTCCAAGTGAGATTTGTTAGGGAAGTTCAGTAGGTATTTTAGTTTCCTAATCAAGAGGTTCTGAATTTTTATGTGAGACAATCTGTGATATTTAGCTAAGAGGTAACTAGAGGTAGATGTAATGTTTAAATGAGTAAAGTTTAGGCTTTTGCAATTTGAGGCTGTATGTTTAGGAGAGTAGTTGAAGTGGAAATTGAGTTTAGATTCATAAGAGGTTAAGAAATAGGGCATTGTGAGAGAAAAGGAAGTAATAAGCAGGAGTATTAGTATTTTTAGAGTATTGTCTTTTACAGAGGTCATGGAAGTAGGATTGTGGATGTCTGTAGACATGTTGAGGTGTGGAAGTAATAGTAACAAGCTTTTAGGTGGTTAAGTAATAGTAACAAGCTTTTAGGTGGTTAAGTAATAGTAACAAGCTTTTAGTACAAATGTCATCATTATTCTGTCTAAATATAGTTAATATCAATTATGGCAGGTATCATAGCTATGAGTGCTGTTTGATCAATCCTGATATAGTGTGTGTGGATGTAGCCGTGTCTGGCAGCTGTTGTATGTTGCCATTTTCTTCTCGGGGAAGCTGTGGGTTGCAGCTTGTGATCAAGGGTTACTGATGCTTATGTATTAGGAAGAGACATTTGGTGTTTTAGCCTGGATCCAGGGGAAGGGGGTGGATAAAACTGTGATTTGGGATATTGTGGCAGAGAATAGTTTGTTTATACATCTGCTGAGGGAGAGGTGGGAAGGCTGGAAGAATGTGTTATTTCTTATGGTGGCTTCGTAAGTTTTTTTTTTTTTTGATCTGTTTGCTCTCCGTTCTTTTCCTGGCTGCTGCCTCGCTGAACGGGAGGGAATTTAGGCTTGAAGTTGCAGTGAAATTAAACTTTGCTTCAGGTGCATTGGGAGCCTCTGGTATGCAGTACACAGACGGTTTCACTTCATATCATCGAAATCTCATTTCATCGAATTTCAAAACATCGAGACCAAATCATCGAAAGCTCATTTCATCGAAAACTCACAACATCGAATCTCAAATCATTGAAAACTACAAAGAAACTAGAAATAACATCCCAGACACTGTTTACTACATTTATGCAGTGGGGCAAGCTCCTCTGCACCCCAAGTGCCCCCCCACACCCCTGAAAATTATATATACCAACTCCAAGGTCGCACTACAGTGGGGTTAGGAAATTACCTTTTTCCGCAACTGTAGTGCAACCTTGGAGTTGGTATATTTAATGTACAGGGGTTGTGTGGGGAAGAGCCCCCCATATGGGGAGTGCAGGGGGGCTTGCCCCCCTGGATAAACATAGCAAAGACTATGTTGTATGATATTTCTAGTTGCTTTATAGTTTTCAATGATTTGAGATCTGATGTTATGAGTTTTTGACGATTTGAGCTTTCGACAATTTGGTCTTGATGTTTTGAAATTCAGTGAAATGAGATTTCGATGCTATGAAGTGAAACCATACAGGCACACTAACAGAAACAGATGCTCCCAGGTTGCTATGGTAAGGGAGACAGAGTGAGAATAATGCTTAATGGCTCTGAGGAGCCTTCGAGATGATTCTTAGCAATGAAGTTTTTGTTTTTTTTTTTAAAAAAAAAATATACATATATGTATATGTATATGTATATATATATATATATATATATATATATATCAAGGGCTGTTTTAAACCACATGTACACATATTGATGATCTCCCAACACTTCATTTAGCTTATTAAGTTGATTCTTGATAAAAAATAAATAAATAAATAAGTGCAATTTTATATTTAAAATGTATTTTGGTCCAAACACTTTAAGGACCTACATAAACGTGAGTTATTGTGAAAGACTAAGAGCACTTGGTCTTGTGCAGTGCCCTTTGCAGTGGTCTAAGAGGTGATCTTGCTCAGATGTGTTAGGCATATGGGGATAGGGTTAAGGAGAGAGGGAGATGTAAAAGGAAGTGAGGTAGGAGTAGGTGGAACTTCTGACACTACTAAGGGTTTGGGATTAGAGGAAGTAGGTACATTTGACGTGAGTTGGTGGAGTGATAACTAGCTTATGTCCAGACGACATATAGGTATTGTGGATGAAGGTAGGCCTTGGATGGTGAGGAGAGAAGGAGTTAGTTAGTCTGGGTCAGTTCCCCCTTTGGTGTTTCTAGGGATTAGGTAAAGGGGGGGGCTGGAGTCTGGCAAGATAGTTTGAGCTTACTGATAGGAAAGGGTGATATATTATTGTGTGTGTGTGTGTGTGTGTGTGTGTGTGTGTGTGTGTGTGTGTGTGTGTGTGTGTGTGTGTGTGTGTGTGTGTGTGTGGTCCTGGGGTGGATAACAAAAAAAATATATATATATATATATATATATATATAGAATAATGTAGTTTTAGAAGTGGATGGGGATAGTGCTAGGCTTACTGGGGTTGGTGAAGTTTTCCCTGCTCCTGCTGTCTGCTGGTCTCCTGGGGATTCATCGGGCCTTGTTGGTGGGGCCATGCAGTCATGGGACATCCATGGGGGGAGGCTGGGCCTATCCATAGTCCATCAGGTAGCAGGCCGTCGGTACCATGCAGTCAGACTACAGTCCAAAAAAAAACAGTAAGACTTTCCCTCTGTGGTCGTGGTAGGCAAAGGGGGGTCCATCGGTGTAATCTGGTCCCAGTTAGGTTGGGGGTAGCAGTAGATCATCCCTTTATGCTCTGTGGTGGATTTGTGGGCCAGTTGTGTTTGTTCCTGGGGTAGATGTTCTCCCAGTGGTTGTGGGTGGCGGTTTTCATTGGGGTATAACAGCGGATCAGCTCCCTGGTGGTCCAGCATGTTCCTGGCTCCATTTCATTGGTGGTAGTGGTGGTGTTTGCGGTTCATGCTCCCTGGGGGGTTCGTGGGTCTGTCTGCTCTCCGGTTCCCCTTCAGGATGGCTTTGCAGTTGTCCGGGTGCCCCTCGGTGTATAGTAGCTTATCCCTGGTGGGTTCGTGGGTCCAGTGTGTTCCCGGCTCCATTTTCTTTGGTGGTAGTGGTGGTGTTTGTGGTTTGTGCTCCCTGGGGGGTTTGGTGTTGTCCGTTCGCCTCTCTGGTTCCCCTTCAGAATGGCATCACTGTTGCCCTGTGCACCTTATCCCTGGTGGGTTCGTGGGCCGATGTGTCCATGTTGCTTCCCCGGTGTTCGTGGCTTGAGTTCGCGGGGTCTGTCATCTTCTTCATCGGTGGTATAGTTGCGGTTGTTGGTCAGTGCTCCCTGGTGGGTTTGTGGGTGTCGGTCAGTCTGCTTGTCCTTCAGGATGGCGTCGTGGCTGGTCCGGTGTCCCTCTGTCCCAGTTTTCATTGGTGGTGGTGGTGATATGGCTTCTCCATCCTCCCTGGTGGTGTAGTGTGTTGCTACTGCCGGTCTTTCGGCCGTTAGGTCCTAGTGCCGGCTTGCGTATGTGCATTGTGTGGAAGAACCATTACTTAGATAGAGAATCGTGCTGGGAGGGAAGGTAAGTGTGTTTAGCCTTGCTTCTGTGAATGGTGAGACGATTGGGTGGCTGAGTGATAGGGAGATAGTTAGAAGGACTTAATTAATTATATATATATATATATATATATTTGTTTTTTTTGTTTTTTTTTCTCTCATAGATACATAGTGGGAGGGATATTGATAGGGGATATGCTAGGGTAGGATGGGGTATTAATGCTAGAAGGTGGCTGACAGGAGGGGTGAAAGATGACGGTGGGCAGGCATGGATAAGTTAAGGTGTGGGGCAAAGCAATACCAGGGGTTTGAGGGGATTAGGGCAGTCGGGCTTATAAAATGGTGCTAATATTTTGTTTCTTTTTTTCAGATGGCAAAATTACCAAAGCTGAGGCAGAGGTGGCAAGCAATCATGGCCCAGGCGGAGGAGTTGTTCCAGGAGGCGACAACATCAGAGGTGATGCAAGAACCTGAGCAGACCCCAGGTCGGAAGAGGTGACGCACAGTGGTGAGAACCCCAGCCAGGGGGGAGCAGCAGGCATCGCAGCAGCGGATGGCAGTGGAGACTCCAGTTCCCAGCACATCGCAAGACGAAGGTGCAGGTAATGGTTTTATTACAACAGCAGTGTCAGGGAAGCTAGGGGTTGAGGATGGTGGAGTGGGGAGGGATGACAACTTGGCAGTTGGGGATCTCAGAGGTGGTGTGCAAGGGATAGAGTAGGCGCAGAGGCAGCTAGCACAGGGTGCCAGGTACCCGGTTAGAGATGCGACGGGAGGGGTGGGGGGTTCTGGGGACAGTTTGGTCTTGGGCTCAGAGGTAGGCTCTGATTTTGGGCTGTGACCTGGAGATTGGTTGGCTACCCAGTCCTTGTGGCAGGGGACAGGAGCAAGTTATTCTGACTCCTCATATTTCGGGTCTGGTTAAAGAAAAAATTTGGAAAGGGGAGTATGTGGATTTGTTTGAGCTGATTGATGTGGAAGGGGTCCAATGGCTAGTGGAAGCAGAGTCCTCTAACTGTAAGGACTTGTTAGTGGCCTTAGCAGCATTGGGAAGGCAGAGGGTAGGTAACCTTTGCCCTAGGACATGGGATAATTGGGTGGTTGGCTTTATTTATTTTTATGGCAGTGCAGCTGGAGAAGGACGGGTCCTTGGCTCTGCCACTGCTAGGCTATTTCCTTACCATTCGTGAGGCACAGTGGTTAAGGCCGGGTAATGCATGGCTCTGGTATGATCAGCGTTTCTGCAAACGGAAGGCTGTAGACCAGTCACTTCATTGGGAGGTGTGTCACCCAGATCTATGGTTGGCTATGATGATGGATAGTTACATGGGCTCTAACAGAAAGTTGAGTGGACCAGAAACAGCAGGTGTGTGTTGGTCATTTAATAGTGGCTGCTGTTCATTGGTGGGGTGCAAATTTTCCCATGTTTGTTCGAGATGTGGAGGGGGTCATTCAGCCACTAGCTGTGGTCGGCAGGATTTGTCCTGGAATACCAATGTGATGGGTCGTGAAGGTGGTTTTGGTGGGCAAGGCTTTCAGCCAGCCCAGGGAGGGGTAATTTTTGTGGGTCCTGGGGATTTGGACTTGGGTTCTTTAGAGGTAATAGAGGGAGGGGTCCCATTCCCTATTAAGGTGGAGATTCTCTGGGATAAGCTTCATCGGTTTCCTGGCTTGGCCATCAAAGAGGAGATAATACAGGGTTTTCAAAAGGGGTTTCCTATTAAGTCCACAGTGTGAAGGGGTGGGAAGGTTGCAAGAATTTACGATCTGTTCAAGGGAAAGAGAACATTTTGGAGGCTTTATTGGAGAAAGAGAGTAGGGCGGGGTGGTTATTGGGTCCTTTTGATAGTCCGCCTTTTAGTACTTACAGGGTGTCACCTTTGGGGTTGGTGCCGAAGAAGTGAGAAGGGGAATTCAGAATGATACATCACATGTCTTATCAAGAAGGGAATTCAGTAAATGATTTTATTGCACAAGCGGAGGTTAGGGTGCATTATGCTTCATTAGATGATGCAGTAAAAGTGATTACGGAATTTAGGGAGCCATGGTTGGTTAAGGTCGACATTGAGTCGGCTTTTCGATTGTTGTCTATTAGAAGGGAGGATTGGCCACTACTGGGGATGCGGGTAGGAGATAAGTACTACTTTGATAAAGCTATGCCCATGGGTTGTTCAATGGCATGTGCGACTTTTGAGAAGTTCAGTACAGTATTGCATCGGATTTGGCAGCAAAAAGCAGGGACGCAAAAGGCAGTGCATTATTTAGATAATTTTCTGTTGGTGGGCAAAGGAAAGGTAGGAGCACAGGAGGGTTTGCGGGAGTTTACGGTCATGTGTGAGGAGTTAGGGGTACCACTGGCTCAGCATAAGATGGAGGGTCTGGCAAGGGCATTAGAATTTCTTAGATTAACAGTTGATGCAGAGCAAGGCTTGTTTTGTTTACCAGAGAATAAAATAGAGAGGCTTAGGTCAGTGATACTTTCGGTGTTGGGTAAATATAAAATTTGGATTTGTTCAGTTATAGAGTTGCTGGGGCTTTTGAATTTTGCCTGCCGAGCAGTACACCCAGGGTGAGCTTTTTGTAGGTAACTGGCGTACTTGCTGAAAGGGGGTAAGAGCAAACACCATCGGGTTAGGGTAACCCAATTGTTGCGGGAGGACTAGGGGTTGTGGAGCAGGTTCTTGCAACAATTTAATGGGATATCTTTTGGCAGTCAGACTGGGTGGGGCAGGAGGAACTTCAGTTGTTTATGGAAACAGCTGTGGGTGCTGGCATGGGGGCCTATTTTAGGGGTCGGTGGTTTGCAGCTGAATGACCTCGGGATTGGGAGGAGGTATGGAAGTGGATGTGGCCTTTATGGAATTGATGCCTATATGGGCAGCTTCGGTGGTGTGGAAGGAGCAATTGAGGGGCAAATGAGTAGTTTTTCACTCAGACAATATGGCGGTAGTGAGGGTATTGCATAAGAAGACAGCTAAGTCGGGCTTGTTATTGTTGGTATTACGCACATTGGTTTTGCAGAGCCTTCTAATACATTTTTCTTTTGTGCCTGGTGTAAGGAATGAGATTGCTGATAGTTTGTCCCGATTTCAGTTTCGCAGGTTTCAAGGGTTGGTTCCATGGGTGGAGGAGGTGCCAGAAATCCTGCCAGAGGAGGTGTGGAATCTTGGGTCGATGTAGCCAGGTGGTTGGTACAGCATTCCTGGGCCCCTTCTACAAGGAAGGTGTATGGTAGGGCTCTTTCTGATTTTAATCAGTTTATTTTGCAGCTGCCAGAGGAGGAAGAGGTATGGTCAGAGGAATTACTACTGCAATATGTAGCTCATGCTTGCGGGTTAGGCAGGGCTTTGCAGGCAGTTAAGGTGGATTTGGCGGCAATTAGTATTTGCACTAAGGTAGCGAGGTTGCAGGATTTCACTAAGTCTTGGACATTAAGGCATATGATAAGGGGATGGGGTAGAATGGTGGTGGAACATAAGGATACTAGATGGCCAATAATGAGGGTTATATTGAAAGTTTTGTTGAAAGGGTTAGGTTTGTTGTAAAAGAGGTCTATGGATTATTTTATGTGAGGTACATTATATACATAGTTATATTTTGGTGTTTTTCGTATTTCGGAGTTGTTAGGCTCATTATATTGGAAGGATGCCATTATAGGTGAGGGCGAGGTTACTATTGCATTAAGGAGGAGTAAAACAGATCAGTTGGGTAGGGGATGTGTGGTGGAACTTAAATAGGACAGGAATCATTGCATTTGTCCAGTAATGTAGGGAAAAGAATTTGTGAGGAGGCGAAAGGGGAGTGTGGATCAGTTAATTTTTTGTTCAGTGGATGGGAAGGTGGTGTTGAGTAGCAGATTCATACTTTTGGTGAGGAAGGTTTTACGTTGTATGGGATTTCCAGTGGAGAGGTTTGCAGCTCATTTGTTCAGGATAGGTAGGACTTCAGATTTAGCTAGAGAGGGTAGTTCTATTGAATTGATTAAAAGGGTGGGGAGGTGGTCTTCAAATGCATTTTTGTCTTATATTAGATAAGTTGCGGTCTGATGATTCATTTTTCTTCTTTTCTTTTAGGGAAGCACATTATCATCTTTGGGCATTCGTTCATCCACTGGGCAGAGAAGCATGCTTTAGTTTGGGATGATGGGGTAAATTTGGGTTTAGCACATTTAGGGTGGTCGTGGTGTTAGAGGGCTTAGGTGGGATGGGTTGTTACATGAATTTAAGAAGGCTAAACTGAAGGCGGGTTGTCCATGTATATTGGTCATTCATTTTGGGGGTAATGACTTGGGCATTGTTCCCAAAAAACAATTGGTGGACATTATGTTGTGAGATTTGATGAGATTACAGGTATGGAAATTGTGCAGTCAGAGTTGGTTCCGCGTTTTTGTTGGAGGGCTGCATATAGTCATAAGGCGAATGAAAGGGTTAGAATGTGTGTGAATCAGGGGTTGGATAGGCAATTAAGAATTTTGGGGATGCATACTATTGACCGTAGAGATTTTGGGGATGTAGAGGAGTCTTGGTATCGGCTGGATGGAGTACACCTTAATGATGTGGGTCTGGATCTTTTAATTTGAATCTGAAACTCTTTTTAGAGGATATGATTGAGGCTAAGGTTTAGGAGGGGGAACAGCCTGGAATCAGGCTGGTGGTGGAAAAGAGGGGTAGGATTGTCCTCTTCTGTTCCCCCTCTAAAGAAGGTGTATTGGTTTATGGTTTGGTATGGTGTGAGGTGAGTAGGTACGCTGCCTCTTTATGTGGGTGAGTAGGTACCCTGCCCTGGTGGAGAGGGTATCAAGGTGAGTTGGTACGTTGCCTTGAGGTAAAGTTTGTCCAGGGTGAATGGTGACGCTGTCCAGAGATCATCGTTGTTGAAGAAGTTTATTAATGTTGGTTTTTGTGTACACAGTTCATTGAATAATACATTTTAATAAAGGTTGTCAAATGTCTTTTTGTGTGTAGTGTAGTTATTTAAGGGGGGAACGGGACAAATGCAGTTTGGGACAAACTAAGTTGTCCCGGTCCCTCGAGTAAGGGAGTAAAGGGGTGTGGGGAGGGTATAGTGGTAGAAAGGAAGGTAAGGATTGCAGTTGGTTAGGATAGTGGGGTTGTGGTGGTGAAAGGGTTAAAGAGAGAGGGAGATGTAAAAGGAAGTGAGGTAGGAGTAGGTGGGACTTCTGACAGCACTAAGGGTTTGGGATTAGAGGAAGTAAGCACATTTGGCATGAGTTGGTGGCCCTCCCACCCTCTTCTTTTATATATGGATGGTGGAGGTGGGCAATTTGAGGTGGAGAAGAGGGACAGGATTGTCCTCTTCTGTTCCCCCTCTAAAGAAGGTGTATTGTTTTATGGTTTGTTATGGTGTGAGGTGAGTAGGTACACTGCCCCTATGGAGAAGTTATCAAGGTGAGTTGGTATGCTGCCTTGAGATAAAGTTCATCCAGGGCGAGTGGTGACGCTTCCCTGAGATCATCGTTGTTGAAGAAGTTAATTAATGTTGTTTTTTGTGTACATAGTTCATTGTATAATACATTTTAATAAAGGTCGTCAAATGTCTTTTTGTGTGTAGTGTAGTTATTTAAGGGGAGAAGGGACAATTGCTTTAACTTGAATTTTAGTTTTTGAAACCCCTCTTGACCATATATAATACTAAAGCTGTTGCCAAGGTAACTAATGTTTTATACATGACATCAAACTGACTAAGCTGTTCAAGAGAAACAATATAAGCCTGAACTTGAAATGACACAGAATGTAACAATCATATTCTGAAACAATAGTATTAAATTGACAATAGACACTCAGTTTAATAACACAGGCTTGTGTATAATAATGCTACTGTTTTAACTGGTCATAAATGACATACAATATACTGAACCTCAAGGGGATGCATGATGATTTTCTCACATAAGTAAATGTGCATAACAAGTCATATAATTGCTTTAACTTGAATTGTGGCTTTGGAGCCCATCTTGACCATACATAATAGTTAAGCTGTTACCAAGGTAACTAATGTTTTATACATGACATCAAACTGACAAAGTTGTTCAAGGGAAACAATAAAAGCCTGAACTAGGAATGTCAAAGAATGTAACAATCACATTCTGAACAAATACTATTAAATTGAACATAATCACTCAGTTTAACCTTTGCTGATTATACAAAATCGAATGTTGCCATTTAAATCTAAAAACTATCAGTATATGCCATAAAATGGCAATTTATGAATATGGAAAGAAAACTTGTAATCATTAATCACAGTAAGTGAATTTGTTGTGTTTAACATATAATTTCACTCATTTTATAATTAGAAATGACAGATATAAAAATATTTATGTGTAGGAAAAGGGGGGAAGAGGGATAGACTGATAATTAAAATGCACTAACTTTCATCAATGTTCATGTAAAACAAACTTGATCCCTTAAGTAAGTTAGCAACAGAGTACTTAAATGCTGGCAAACAATGAAATATAACTTCTGATATATCCAGTAAAATACATTATATTATAAACATTAGGTATAACTATTTTTATAATCTATTTATTTTAAGTAATAAGTGTTGAAAGATTTCAATAAGAGGGAGTACTTTAAATAATTGTGTGCTATAATCTTTTACTGAGGTTTTAAATATGATACCTCCTACTTTTCTATGATTTGAATTGATTTTCATCTACCTTTCATGTAAATATTAATTGATTATACAATAAGTAGACATTTATATTGTATTAGAATTACGTCTAATCTACAATAGTACTATATCTGTTCAAAATAATACAAATATTGCTTATTTCTTTTACAGATATTCTCCATATGATAATTCAATTTATGGAGCTCAGATGTTTTGGATTATCAAGGTATGAGTGATAATCTGATGGATTTAGGTTTATCCATCAGATTAGGAATGATTTTTATTCCATGGCTAATGCAGATCTTAGTTTTGTTAATATTTATTAATTTAAATGTATTTCACAAAAACATTTTTAGTATGCCTGACCAAAACATTACTTTATTGGTAAACACTCAAAATATAAAACTGATAATTTCCTTTAAAAGCTCAAACATATACTTTATAGTTATCAAAGGAAAATGTTTAATAGTCACAATAAAACAAAAAAATACATAGTCTAAATAACCTAAGATGGATTTAACTTTATTATCTTTAAATACCAATGGCTTAAACAATCCTAGCAAGGGATCATATCTAGTGAGATATTTAAAACTGAACAAAGCACAAATAGTCTTCCTTCAAGAAACTCATTTCAAAACAAATGACAATTATAAATGGAATCCTAAGGAATATATGATATTGGCCCAATCCAATTATAAGACAAAGGCAAAAGGGATAACAATTTTATGGAAAATAAATTTGATTAACCCAGAAATTATTGATAAGTATGAAGATAAAGAAGGACTTATGGCATTAGTAATAGTTAAATATAATAACACAATATGGACCCTAGCCAGTCTATACTGGTTCCCAGGCATTGGAACAGGAACTGTTAAAAAACACTTGGATTTCATTTCCCATAATTATAAAGGCAACTTAATATTAGGAGGAGATTTTAACTGTATATTTGATACTTCTGAAACTACAAAAAAAAAACACGGCATACAGCTGCTGTATCAAAAGCTTTAAACAAGTGGGTAGAATCATTTCATCTTCTAGTTACTTTCAAATTTAAAGAAGATAAATCACGTAAAAATCTACTGCCAATCATTAGCGGACCGGAATTCCGCTGTGGCGACCCCTAACTGGGAAAAGTCGAAAGACACAACAACATCATTGTTGTTTCCCATCAAGATCACAGATTTGGTACCAAAACTAGAACAGATATGAATATTTGCTGCCCATGACTTACACTCTAAAATCATTAATTCCTCTGTCACTCCCTGCCCCCTTTCAGGTCATAATTCATTGATACTAAAACTTCAAAATGGGTACAAACTATTAATCTTTAACTCCAGAATTCCAGCATATATAACCAAAATTAAAGAGTTCAAAACCTGGTTATTATCTGAATTACAGTTCTTCTTATATATTAATTACCCAACAGAGATAAATAAAATGATGATATGTGACTCATTAAAAGCTTACATACATGGTAAAACCCTAACTGTATAAAAAAAAATCAGAGAATGAGATTCTGAATTATTAGATCTGCAGTCCAAACTTTTGTCAGTAAAAGGTGAAAAAAATCAAAATAATTTGGAGATGAAAAAGAAAGTAGAAGTATTAAACAATAAATGCAATGAAATTCTAACACATAAAACTTAGTTTAGCTTTAAAAAAACTAAAAATTAATACCTTGGCCACTTCTCCCAAATAGCTACATAATTTATCCACAAGAATCAAAATACAATCAAAAGCTAATAACATTAAAAGTATCTTCCATAAAAAGAAAGGGAAACATGTCTTGGACATAGGTGACATTCTTGATGCCTATAGAAATCACTATATGGAACATTTCCAAAAAGAAAATGTACATTTTGATCAATTAAATCTAGATGAAAATGTTCTAATATAAAAAAACAGAACAATTAAGACTAGATCTGCAAGCACCTATATCCTACAAAGAAATTAAGGATACAATAAAAGAGGGTAAAAATAATAAAGCCCCAGGTATATATGGCATAATTATGGAAATATATAAACTTTTTCCTTCAAAGATACTATCCCTCTTCCATAAAATACTATTAGAAATTCAGTCACAAGCTTTAATACCACTCTCTTGGAGATATTCCTTAATCACACCAATCCTAAAGGAAAACAAATCCCCAAACCTCTGTACCTCATATAGACCTATATCATTATTAAATAATGACTATAACATATTTATGACAATATTAACTAACATAATGAAAATACCACTATCCAAAACAATAAATAATGATCAAACTGGATTTATATATCATAGACGTGACAATATTAAAAGCATAATTTATCTCATAGATTATGTTAATAAAGAAAATAAAGAAACACTCAGAATTGGCAAGCCTTTGATTCCCTAAATTGGGACTATGTATTCAAAATCCTAATGCTATTTGAATTTCCCGCATCCTTTGTTCATCTTCTAAAGAATATATATACAACTAATTTAGCATATGTCAAGTTAGGTCCTTTTACCTCTGAATCTATACATATAACAAAAGGCACAAAACAAGGATGCCCCATGTCACCTATTCTATTTGTTTTGGTTATTGAAATATTGGCAGATTCAATTTGTAACAATATAAAAATCAACGGAATAGATGTTTATGAACAATACAGTTGTAAAGTAATGCTATTTGCTGATGACATATTATTAACATTATCTAATACAAAAGAGACATTAAAAGAATTAGATATATTAATTAACAAATTTCACATGACTTCAGGACTCCATTTCAATAAATTGAAATCAAATTTTTTTATTTTTAAAAAATAAAAAAAAAGAACTGCAGACTAAGGGAGATCACATCATAGGGAAACAAGAATCTACCATAAAATATTTAGGAATTGAGTTATGCAAATATAATGAATTAGTCTCAAGAAACTACAGTAATATCATAAATACAATTAAAATCTCTGCGGGAAAATGGAACAAAATAATATTAACATTTGAAGATAACTACAATTAATAAAAATGGTTTTACTGCCCAAGATCCTATATATAGCCTTGGCAATACAACTGTTACCAGAAAGGAATATACTTAAAGAAGTAAAGTCATGCCTAATTAAAATTTTTATGGTTTCCAAAAGAAACAGAATACCTTTAATACATCATATCAGACCATGGAAACAGGGAGAATTAAACTTTCCTAATATAGAAACGTATATAAAAGAATCAATATCTAAAACAATCTCAGATTGGATAAGCACAAATTACTCTGCAAATTGGAAATAAATACTAACTGTAATATCAATAAATGAATTTGATTTACAAAAAAATTTTGAAATAACAGATAAAAACAATTTGCCATGGCACATATTATGTATTAGTACGCAATATAACATAACTAAACCCACTAAAACTCGTATGATTAATTATTACATTGACTCATTTAGGAAAATTATTAATGCAAATATAGATTTAAAAATCTGGTTTGATCTTTTAACACCATTTATAGTCACAAAGAACTTTCCACATAAAATATATAGAGAAATTATTAATTCCTGGGAAGAGAAAGGATTTGTTTGTTGGCACCAATGTATCAAAGAACTAAAAGTTTTAGATATGCAAGTAATAAAGACAACATACAAAATTCCACAACAGGACTGGCTTACTTTACAGAGTATTCTGTCATATTTGTAAGATTTAAGTAGAATAATTAACAATTCTTCATTTAAAGAAATACCTAAATTTACGAAATACATATATGAAATCATATATAATGACTTTGACATGGGAAACAGTATTTCAAATTTTTACAAAATATCAATAAACTATAAAACAACACTCAAAACCTCATATTGGAAACATATAACAAAAGGACACTCAATACAGTTAACTGAAGATATTAAAACAAATATCTTATTATCAATAAAATATACATCCTTTACACAATACTGGAAAGTTTTTAATTGGAAATGCTTGCACAGAGCATTCTTAACCCCAGATAGAATCAGTAAAATTAGTTCTTTCATAAATGGAATATGTTGGAGATGTGGGCAAGTACACAATGCAGATTGGAACCACATTTTCTTTGATTGTGTTAAAATTAAGCCATTTTGGAATGGTATTAATAACTTTCTACAAGCTTTATTTAATGAATCATTTTATTTAACTAAAGCTCTTGTATTATTAAATGTGAATGCAGGTTCTCATTTGAATAGGTCAAACATGCATCTAGTATGGACTATACTTGCAATTTCAAGGAAGTGTATAACAAGAAGATGGAATACAAACACAATACCAACTTTTGAAGACTACTACAGCCTACTGAAGACCACAACATTATTGAAAATTAAAATTAAAGAAGTAAGAATGTATCCAAAGCCATTTATCAACAACCCTTGGGGAAAAGTCTTATCACTGACTGGCACTATACAATAATAGATCAGACATTCTGATAATGGATTGGACATACTTATAAAGTAACTGTATACATTAAGATCTGCTATAGTGTCAGGCTATTGTAAATAGTGTACATAGTTATTTAAGATGTTATGTATAAATACTATGGCATTCATTCAAATGTATTTGAAAAATAAAAAGAAAAATTTGAGAAAAAAAATTATGTCCGAAGGAAAGGAAGTTGATAAATTATTTCTTCTTACTGCAAGCAAAAGCTTGTTCATAATATTCAAATGAATTAAGTAAAGTATCTGCCACTTTTTCTGTTATAGACATTTATTTTTATTGTTCGGTTCCTTGATTTTATGCTAGCTGCCCCTGTGGTATATTTTAGGTAGACTTTTAAACAGCATTAAATCAGGCACCAACTTATTGACTAGGCTGAGGTCACATCTAAGTAACTTGAAAGCTACATAATATAATGCATTTCCTTGTAACATTTCTAGATAGTTCATGTTATCCAACCATATGATTTATTTCTAGAAAGTAATTGTATCTTTTCAAGAATACTTGCCAAGCTGATGGATCTAAAATTGATTGGCACTTAAGTCACCCTCATCTTTTTTCAAAGTGGCATCAGTGCTGCATTCCACAGTAGGGCAGGATATGCCACCTGCTAATGTTTTATTTAACACAACTGATATGGGTTTCTTTAGGTTTACTTTGAGTCTGTGTTTAAAAAAAACTTAGATATGCTGCATGATCTAATGATGCTTGACTTTTAATGTTATTTATAGCAGCAGTTATCACATCAGTTGTGATGTAACATGTTTCCCCTTGTCCTTGCAGGATTCTGCCATAGAACTTAAAATAAAATTCCTATAGCAATCAGGGCTATCACATACCTTCATCTTTTCAAAACATTACTGTAAACTTCCTCTCTGACTCCTGGTCTTCTTTCTTATACCTTCCTTTAAAGCACTAAATCATGTAACTTGCTTGTCCCCTTCTAATACCTCAATTTATTATACTTCTTAAACTGCTATACCTAGCACAACCAATTGACCATTCAATCACTACTTCTCTGTTAACACTCAGACTTGCTTATCTCCTCTAATAGCTCACTGTACTGTATTTCTTAAATCACTCCTTTCTATCTTATGCACCACTTTTCTGTCTGTAAAGTCTCAGAACAAGACTTGTAAATTTAGTGTTTGTGAATATCAATACAAATTTTATTATACTGACTATAATGCTATTTATTCACTTAAACTGCATTATAAAATGTGTTATTGTAAATAGTAATTGCATTAGATGTGATACCTTGGAGCTTTTATCCCTGAACCTCTGCTAACGAATAGCACATGTGCCCAGTCAGACTTTTCCAGTAAACACTAGTGGAATTACTAAGTGTTACACCAGGTGAAGCTCATGGCTGTGAAGCCCACAATATCTAACTATTTTCACACTGGTAAACCAAGGGGAACTCAACATCTGTGAGTATGCTTGCCAGTGGGACATAACAGTAGTGGAGATCGGAAGAACTTCCAAGGGAGGAAGGGGGGGTGCTCCCAGAGGGAAATGGTAGGCCTCCACAGGACCAGCAAGCTGTCCTGCTCCCTACTCTTCAACTCTCACTGGGGAGTGGAGGGTCATATGGTATTCCTTTTCAGAAGCAATTGGACCATAAAGCTCTCATATTGCCCAGGAATACATGATTCTTGTCCCCCCAACAAATGGACTGACTGGGTGCAGATAGATGAGACATTGAAAGGCTTTGCAAAGAGGAAAGAAAAAAGAAAAGAAAACCCTGGACTGGTTTTCCTTGCATTAAAAAGAAACATTTCTAGCCCTTCCACAGATCACAAGCAGTTATTCCTCTTGGCCCTCAACCGAGCAAAACACGAGGTTTGCTTTCTGCCCTAGTTAAAAACAACACTAGCTCAGATAGCATCTTATTCTTATAGTTCCTGCAAGACAATCTTTTTTTTTTTTTATTCGAAAGCAAAAGACTTGTTTCCAGATTAGCTTGCAATTTTTAAGAAGTTAATCCCTCTGACCTTAAGAAAGGAGCACAATGTCTGCTTTCTGCCAAGCTTAGAACTTTTAAGACTAAAAATGTTTACCCTGCAGTAAAATAAAACCATGCGGAAGAAAACGTTGTAACTGTGCAAACCAAAACAGCAGATATACCCATGTGCCAGTCTGTTCTGACAATTCTCAAAAGATGAAGAACTAGATGTCCAAGGGGGACATATTTGATAATGCTAAGTTTATGCCATGGGGTATGTTAGTTAAGTATGGGTATTTGGCTAAGCACATTAGCTATGTGGTACATTAAAATGGATTATGTAACAGGGGCTATCTACATTCTCTTCATTTTATAGTGGACAAATGTGATGTAAAGTGATGTGAACTGCTGTGTTGACCAGTGGCAAACAAGGCTATCCTGTTCTGACACCGAATAATGTGTTGAATTACGAAGGCAAAGAAGTAAGTACATAGCTCCTTTAGACATTCAGCAATAAAATGCTAACATAATTTTATATTATAGATGTGCCACTGCTTTTGAGTTGTTCTAATTGAAAGTGCACTTATGTGTGTACCAAACCTGAGCTGGTTCTACTTTATCCAACTAATTTTAATTTGACAGAGCTGGCTTCATCTATTATAATTCTTCTGCACAAAAAAAAAACATTATCTTAAGACTAACATAAACTGTTATTAACTTTTTTTCATGATTGCTTTTTATCTGCACAATGTTTGCAAATTAATTGAGATAATTCCTATTCATCCCTAAGACAGCATGTTCCAAATGGATCAGATGTTTTAATGACATTTGTTTGTGTTATGAAGTCACGTCTCATGATTTTAGAATGATACATCCAGATATAAGCAGTGATGGTGATTGATCTGCTGATTGCAAGGACATTTATAATGTTTTGGAACTTTCACCACTGAGTAAACACAATTTCTTTTCATGAATATTAGGATCAAGACACTGACTGTGAGAGCAAAGTAGCAGGAAGCTCCCTCTCACCGAAGAAGATGCTATAAGAACATATGGAAGAAGTAGGTATGCATACACCAGGGTGTGGGAGCTACACAGCTCAGTAACTTTTAGCAGAGGTCTGGATCTAAGAAGGGGAAATACTAATGATATCTCAGAGTAGATGACCTTTATAGTCAAATTAATTAATTATGTCTTTGTTTACTTGGGTAGAACACTGATCCAGATAGACTATTTTCAAACTCAGCCTGGGAGAATACAAAGCAGAGAAAATAAAAAAAAAAAAAAAAACACTAACTGATGTCTGCAAATATATGAAAGAAAGTGAAATATCCTTCTTTCTTCCAATGCAGAATAGCACTTTTCAGACAGCGAACACCATTCTGCTGAGTTTTGTTTTCCAATGAACTTTTTTTTATTTTTTCTGGGATATGGAATGTCAAGTCCTATCTATGTTAGATTGCAGTCCTTTTAGGTTTTACATGTTATTCTAACATTACCCTATAACACTCACGCAGGGGACTTTGCCTGTCGTAATTTAATACAAAAAGCTCCACGGTGATGCCATTTCAGTGAAAAAGTCAAATGCAAATCTTTGCAAGATTTGCTGGACCAAGGTTTTGACTGGTAGCTTGGTAGATACATATATAAAATGAACAATTGCCAGTGAGATTGAAATGAAAAACATTGAACATACTCATTGGTGATTACTATTTATCACCAACTAAATCATCTAAGAAATGAAATCACAAAAGTAAATGAATATCTTACAATTGCGATTACCAAAACTAAAACAAAAAACAACTTTTTCTCCCCACAATCCAGAAATTAAATATACTAACTCTAAGATAGAAGAACTTTGTAGAAAGGGAAAAATCATCTGAATTATGAAGCAGTCAATCTGCTGAAGTTCAGTCTTTACATAATTCAACCAACTATACCACCAATGAAAATCACCACTATTTCAGCACATGATAAAATGCACGTAGTTACAAATCATGTAATAACTATATATATATATATATATATATATATATATATATATATATATATATATATATATATATAGTTTAATATCACCGTCCTGTAGTCCAAAGGCTTGAAACCCATATCCTAAAACCATAATATTGGCAGATCAAAATGCTAAAGATTATCATGTTTAAAAATCTTGAATACTGAATTCCCCTACCATTCTGAACCTAGGAAAGAGTGCCCAAGAAACCATCTCACTCATCATTAAATGATTACCAGCCAATTGCACTTACCTCAGTAGTGATGAAGTGTTTTGAAAAAATGGTTATGGATCATATAATATCCTACCTACCTGTTACATTTGATCCTTAACAATTCGCATACAAGCCAAATCGTTCTACTGTGGATGCCATAGCCTTAACACTTCATCACACCTTGGACCACCTGAAAAATAAGGACTGTTATGTACCCATTCTGTTCATAGACTTCAGCTCAGCCTTCAACACAGTTATTCCACAACAACTGCTGCCTAAGCAGAGAAAACTGGGCATAGAAAACACAATATGCAACTGGATCTTCAACTTACTAACTGAAAGGCCGCAAATACTTTGAGCTGGAAAATACCACTCAAACAGCAACACCCTAAACACTGGGGTCCTACAAGGCTGTGTACCCAGTCCACTTCTTTTCACAGTTCTAACACATGACTGCACAGCTATGCATCAGTCAAATAGAATAATCAAAGTTACAGATGACACCACAGTAACTGGAATTATCAAGAAGGAAGATGAGGGGAACTAAAGGTAGGAAGCAAACCAACTTGTTCATTGGTGCACTGACAACAACACTAAATGTTGGGAAAACCAAAGAAATCATCATTGATTTCAGGAAGAAGAAAAAGCCACACACCCCTATCATCATCAATGGTGCTGCAGTGGAGACAGTGAATAGCACCAAATTCCTAGGGGTGCATATCTCGCAAGACCTAAGTTGGGCCACAAATACTTCCTACCTTATAAAGAGAGTCCAACAACATTTCCACTTCCTTAGGAAACTTTGTAGACCTAATCTCCTCACACAAGTCCTACTCACCTTCTACAGAGCCATGATTGAGAGGGTACTGACAAACAACATCATTGTCTGGTACAGAAATTGATCTCAAGCTGATCAGAAGACACTGGATAAGATTGTTAAACAGGCCACAAAAATCATTGACTCCAACCTTCAATCCCTACAAGACATATATTCAAACAGAGTCCAAAAAACTATTGATGGATATACTCCATCTGCCTCATGGACTGTTCAAACTCCTGCCAACAAGGAAGCGCTACAGAAGCATTAGATGCAGGAGATCCAGATTCCATAATAGCTTCTTCCCACATGCTATCAGACTACTGAATAACAAACCCACAGCCTAATGTGCTACTTGGGTAAAACATTACTTGTGTGCGATATGTCAGTTTTGTTTACATAACTCTCTGAATGGCTCATTTCATACATCTCTATCTGCACTAGAAAACTGTGAACGGTAAGTTTATGGTATTTATCGGTGGGGTTAAGTTTACATGTGTGCCTCTCTTATTTATTATAGTACTGTTTTTTGCATATCCTTATATTTCTACTGAGTCTGTTCCTACTGTTGTATTTGCTGTGTTTCTGATGTTGTATTTGTCGTGTTTCTGATGTAAATAGTGCTTTCAAATTTGTCTTACTTTATTACATTTTTTGTATCTTATTTATTAATTTATTTTTATTTTTATTTTTTTTCTTATTAATATATCTTCCTTCTGTAAACTGTTATTCTTATGGGAAGAGCATGAGTATTGAAATGTTGTGCAGTGATACACACTTCTTCCTCTGTCATGATCTGTATGACAATAAAGTTTATTTCGACTTTTGACTTTGACTAATATGGGTCCTGCAGGGGTGGGGAGTGGGGCAAGTTTAGGAGGTTGATATCATGGTCTTCAGAACTTTGATCTCTCATGTCACCATGTCAGCATTTGTTTGCTTGTCAACAAAAGTGTGTCGGCATTTGTGATGTTGACTTAGCAGACACTTGCCAGCTACCACCATACTCATATATCTGTGTTTATATCTTTATCTTTCTATCTATATAAAAACACACACACACAAAACACACACACACACACACACACACACACACACACACACACACACACACACACACACACACACACATACACGCACACCCATGACCAGATAGCAAGTGATGGTGCTTGGACCAAATATGAAAAACCCACCAAAGAAGACAAGCATTATTCAATGAGATACCTTTATAAGGTAAAACTAATCAGCCCCAAATCCATGCAGACTCAGGGTTTCACAAAAAATAATTTTTCAATCTAATAAGGGTCTTTCAGTGAATAGTGCCAAATTTTTGTTGGTGTGTTTTTTATACACACACACACACACACACACACATATATATATATATATATATATATATATATATATATATATATATATATATATATATAGTTCCCTATCAGAAGCCTGAAACACTATAAGCCTGAAAATCAAAATCCTGAAAAGTAAAGCCTGAAAATTCAAAATCCTGAAAACCCAAAATCCTGAAACTCAAAATCCTGAAAACACAAATAATGCTAATATTTCACTATAAAGACACTAATATCTACCAACTGACCCTGACCCTAACCCTAACCCTAAGGTCCGTCACTATCGCACACTCACCTGACCTGCGCCCTAACCCTAACTCACTTAAACCGCCCCTAACCCCAATATTTGTCACTATTGCATACATGCCTAACCTGCCTAACCCTAACTCACTTAAACCGCCCCTAACCCTAACATAAAACCAATCGACACTTACCTGAACCCAACGCATGACCTAACACCACAGGGCTAACAATAGCAAAGCCACAATGACGTCAGTATGTCCATTTTGTGTTTTCAGGATTTTGGGTTTTCGGGATTTTGAATTTTCAGGCTTTAGTTTTCAGGATTTTGATTTTCAGGTTTATAGTGTTTCAGGCTTCTGATAGGGAACTATATATATATATATATATATATATATATATATATATATATATATAGATAGATAGATAGATATAGATATATATAATACAGGTAATACATAATATATACACACATATACAAACCCAGATGAATATACATACAAATATGTCTATATATCTTAGTTATTGTCCATATATTTTCTTCTGGGTGATTAAGACATGCCTGACCTTTATAAAAAAATAAAGGGAGGAAAAGAGGGCAACGTTAATTGAGATAAGGTGATCCTTCCAATAGAACAAGGTGGTGTAGTATTACCTGATTCAAAGGGATATGTTAGAGTCGCACATTTGTATGGCTGATATGCATAACACAAGGAGAAGTTTATAATTCAGAGTGGAAATGGATAATATTGAAGGAAGGGAGGAGTTCAAGAAATAAGGAAAAGCTGGGATGTTTGATGCAACTCCTTAAGGAGAATAATAATGACCATACATAATATTATATTCATAAAGCTGCAAAAAGTATTCTAAGAACTATTTCACTACATGAATGGAGAAAGGAGATTTTGCCAGTAGGGAGGACTACAAGTAGGGTTACTGAAAATAGACAAGAACGGTCTGGAATGTAAGGGAGAAACCTAGCAAATGAATCAAGATATTGAGAGCAAACAATTATAAAGAGAAAGGTAGTAGATACACACTAGGAAAGCAATTTACAAGGGAACAATGGGAGAGTGTTATGTGTGTCTCCCAGGGATGCAACAAAATCCTGAAAGTTTATGACTTTTGCTTGGAAAAGAAATAACTAGGAACATGTTTTTTGGGAGTGCAATGAGTTGGCAAAAAATCCCTACAGAGTACTCTGTCATAATTATTGGATAAGTAAATGACTGCAACTAAGGAAATCATTTTTTTTTTAGCTAGGACACAGTAAATTACTAGAAAATAGAAATTAAAATATAAACCAACTGTATGTGAAGTACTGAATATTCTAAAAAAGATAAAAGAAATAGAAGACTCATATTTGGAAAAGGGAAGAAACACATTATATAGAATTAAATGGAAATTGTGGGTATAGCACATGCAGAATAACGTTTAGGAAGAGGAGGATTGAGGTTTAAGGGAAGGTGGGAGTTCAATGATTAATATAATGTTGGACTGAAAGACGGTTATTATAAAGAAAAAGAACATGTAATGTATGATGTGTATAAGTGGAAAATGCTAAAATGGTTTGTTTTCTTTTTCTATTAATGCATACATGCCTGTGTCTTAACTGATTTTTTAATGAAGGTTTTTTTTTAAATGAAGCAAGAAAGCAGCTTAATAAACAAGCTAATTATTCAGGAAAAAATACATCTAAATACCCATGCTTAGTTAGTTGGATTTGTAAAGCTCTTTTATGAGTGAGTTATTGCATTTAATCTTGCTTTGTAGACAGAATAACACAGGAACTCACACATGCTTAGTGTAATTGTTTTATGAATTCTACATTCACGTGATAAATCTATGCAAGTACTTAAACTGAAGCATACAAACAAATGTGTACACTGAGCACATGATATACTAAGTTGAATATTTTGTATTTTCATTGAAAATAAAAGTTATATTATATAGTAGGGCAGAAAGAAAGAAAGAGAAGTAAAACAGGAAAGTCTAAGGAGAAGAAAAAAACAGGAAATGGTAAGAAAATAAGTGCCTACTAAGTCTAGTTGATTGATTTCTCATAATGTTCAAATGGGAGCTGTCACATTCAGATCTCCGGTCTCCTATTCATACATTAAGAAAATTTCACAATAATGGAATTTTAATAAGGCTTGAGCTGGGACTGCAGCAGATAAATGACATGGTTATTATAGCAATAATCCATGCCTGGGTGTGGGTAATGCTGTATTTACCCACGGTTGATGTGGTTTGGTCACGAGGGTGGAGCCCGAGTGGCCAAACAAAGACAACCGTGAGTAAATCCAGCATTACCCACACCCAGAAGTGGGTTATTGCTATTAAACAATGACATTATTTAAGAAAAAAATAATTACTTTTCTTAAATAATGGCATTGCATAATGCCTCCTTGCTGCCCTTCCGCAGCTGTCTGGTATTCTGCCGCAGTTCTGATGTACTGCGCATGCGTATACTTACGCAGTACATCAGAGCTGTGGGCAAAAGCAATGGAGAAAGCAAGATCTCCGTTACTTTTTACAAACTGTCTTGCTATGTTAAAGGAGTTTAACATAGCGAGATATCTTTAAATAAAGCAACAGAGAATCTCCCTTGCTTTTTTTAAAGCTGTCTCGCTATGTTAAACCCATTTAACATAGCGAGACACCTTTAAAAAAAGCAACGGAGAAAGCAAGATCTCCATTGCTTTTTACAAACTGCCTTACTATGTTAAAGGAGTTTAACATAGCCAGACATCTTTAAAACAAACAACAGAGATAGGAAGATCTCAGTTACTTTTTTAAAAGCTGTCTTGCTGTGTTAAACTCGTTTAACATAGCAAGACAGTATGTAAAAAGCAACGGAGATCTTGCATTCTCCGTTGCTTTAAAAAAAGAGTTATACTAATGGAAAAAGTCCGGGTGACTGGACCTTTTTCCATGAGTATAACTCTGATTTACAACATGCATGCTGACCAATCAGTGTGCATGTTTTAGAATATTAGTGGGGGGTCGTTGTATAATACAAAATATTCCGTTAGAAGACACATGAAGCAACATGGTCGTTATATGCTAGTCTGGTATACGGTCTTATTTAACTCATTACACCTCCAGGTGCATCTGCAGGTACCTCCTACTGTGCCTCTAGGCATCAAATATTGCTTGTTCATATTTGCATTAATAATTCCAAAACCATGTTACACACAATGAATCAGAATATTTTATTTTGAAGCATACATGATAGGTCAAATATCAACACAACTGTGTTTGCTAAGTCAGTGAGTATTTGTTAGAACTGTAAGGTGATGACTTCAATTTTTAAAGGCTCAAGCCAACCCCACTGGTAGTTAAAGCTATACACTCAAAAGAGCTGCACTGGAGGGAATGAGTTAAAAGTGTGACTGAAATATAGAACAGTGATATACATGTCTTTTACAAATCTTGCAAACCATTAGTATGAATTTGGATTAAGAATAAAAGTGTATCTGTTATGTGCCTTGTCACATTATTTTCTATTTCTTTCATTTCTTTTTCTGTTACAACTTGACAAGAATTTGAAACTCAGAAATGATTTTTCATACTCAGCTAAATGCTATAAAAGGGTATAATGACTTAATAAACTGACAATCATTTTCTGAGTGAACTTTGACTTGTAATATTTGTTTCAAAATACAGAATCCCTGACCATTACAGGGCATTCTCAAAGTGTTTCTGTTTTATTTATTAACAATATAGTAGTGTAATTTATTTTAAAATATGTAATATATGACCATGACAGTGCAGTGTCTTTAGTATTTATATGCTAATTCTTATATAGCCATAACTCAAATGCATGTCTGCATGCATACAAGTGCTCAATGTATGTTTCCATGCATGCTCACACACGACACACTGTTACCCTGGGATTCATTAAAGGGCCTTGCACAAGACATATGGCTCATGATAAAAAGGCCCTGTTGCCATGATGTGCCAAAATGTGATTCAGACATGTTAGCCACAACAAGATAGGACCACATTATCAGCTAACCTGCGTGTCTCTGCTTTGCATTTACTATTTTGATATGCATATCATGCTAGTAAACTGCTGCTCGTGTAGACAGTGGCATTCACCCCAAGTCACTGTCCTATACATGCATGAACACAAACACAGACACACACACACACACACACACACACACACACACACACACACACACACACACACACACACACACACACACACACACACACACACACACACACACACCATACATGTCCTTGACCTGTCAGCCCTCCTGTGATCCCCGACCTCAGTAATAGTTGAAGTGCCAATGCCATTATGGTGCATATCTAGTATACCCTGATGGTAGTGAATCTCCCACCCCCCAATCACTGCACTGCTATTGGTGCATTAAGTTAATTGCTATTATCAGTAATCCCTGGGGTGTCTAATGTGTCTCCCCATCTCTCAATGCCCTTCCTACAGCCATGGTAGGTATTTGAACACAGCCTTTTAGTTGTGTGCCATACCATGACACTGTGGGACAGTGGTGTTGATTTACACAGGTGTGTATATGACATCCTGTTGGTGGTTCCATGGAGGAGACAGCACATTGCTAACAAGCATATGCCACTCCCTTAGAATGCCTCATTTGCATTCATCTTGGCCACAGGGCCCACCCTACATGGTGCTGTATGTCTTTATTTTGTGCAGCAGTGTATTAGGGTGGTTGCAGAATCAGGAAAAGGTATGTCAATCTGTACATGGAAGTGCACATGTCACTGTACTTTATTGAATCCGAGACTAAGTTTTTTTATGTTTTTTTTTTTTTAAGGTATGCTGAAATTTTTTTTGTGATGAAAACAAACCTACAACAGCATATCATGACTTGTCCAATCTTGCAATCTGTTAATGGAATTATGTCTTCTGTTCTGGAAAATAAAATGCAAAAGTGTAGATCACAGCACAAGTGACTACTTCAACAAGGGATACAAGGGGTTTAGTAAGGACGCACTCATATTAGTTGTATGAGGTACAGATGATATGACAGTCTCATAGGTGTAATCTTAAACTTGGCAGAATTCTTTGAACACGGATATTAATGTACAAGTCAAGACATATCTCACTGTACCCAAAGTTTACAAATTATGTTGTGTTGTCATGTGGATTCATATCTCACCAACTCCCTCTTAACCCAGTGACTCAGTCCCCACTCACAGAGGTGTCAGAATTGTATTACATGAACATCATGGTCATACTAAGTATTTATCACCTTTGTTTCAATGCCTCATTTTCCATTATGACAGCACTGGAGGGGTTCTGCACATCCTGGACAATCAGAAACCCTATCACTGAATGAGGAGGATCTAGTGTGCAGACCGGAAGAGAAAAAAGGTCAGTTACTGTATCCTGAATGCTGTTTCATTTAGTTGTTTTCTTAAACATCAAGGTAGAAATAAGAGACATTATTATTCATAGGTTCATAGGTGTGTACTAGGCTAATGACCCTGGAGCCTTTACAAGCCTAGCCCCTCCCAAAAAAATTCCCTGGCATCATGCCACCTGATGTTAGTTCACAGTAGGACAACTGGATTGATCCCTAGAGTGAACTTTCTGTTACCCATCCACTCATTGAGATTTCTATTGAAGAGGGCCAGGTAGGTGCCCTTAAAGAGGGCCAGGTAGGCGCTCTGCTTGATATGAATGGGAAGCTTATTCCAAAGTATGGTCAGTCTTTGGGAGATGAACCTGTCCCTCCAGCATGCTCTGTTGATTGTGGTAGTGAGGTTATGATCTCTGGAGCATGTGGAATGGGGGATTGGGGTTTATTTAGGTGTAGCATTTCAGTAGGGCTGGGGCAGACATGGCTTTGTAAGTCAAGCAGATATCACCTCTAAGTAGATGATAAGAGACTGAGAACAGCTGAAGTTCCTTGAATCTGCCCATGTAGGACATGTGCTTTAAGGCCTAGGATCCTTTGTGTGAGGTACTTTTGCGGCGTCTCCAGCTGTTGTAGGTGTGTGGTCAGGTACATGCCAAATGGGGCGTTATATTTGATGACTGGTCTAATGAGGAATAAGTAGAGAGGGATGAATACCTCTTTCTTTCTGGATGTGAATGCTATGGTTATAAGATATGCCACATAGAAGGACTGTCTGACCACAGTGGCAATGCGGTGGTCAAAGGTGAGGTGGCTGTCGACCTGGGTGCCCAGATCTCTTATGGTCCTTTCAGTGTTTAGTGGGCTCCCATCAATGTGGTAAATCATGGGAACTGAGTTTTTTCCAAAGGGAATGATAACGCATTTTTTGGCATTAAGCTTAAGGCCATGATTCCGACACCAATCATTGGTCTCAGAGAAGCCCTTTTATAGGATGTCTGCATTACTTGGAGAGTTGATAATGACTCCTAGCTTGCAGTCATTAGTGAACTTGGTCATCCAGAGTCCCTCTGATTTGGTCTGGCCTTCTGAGAAGTAGATGCCAAACAGGAGAGGGCCCAGGACCAAGCCCTGTGGACTCCACTCATGACTGGTTGACAGTCTGACTTGGAATCTGCAACTTTCACTCTTTCATTGATATTATTATATAGAATTCCAAAAATCCAGTTTATAATTTTTGGTACAGTTTTAAAGGATGAGTTATATATTATTCTACACAGATCCTTAGTGTATGCTGTGACACTCTGAAGAACCAACCAGTCATTAGGGGATAGGCCATAAGTTGACAATATACTTTGTGTGTTCAAAGCTTGTTGGTTTTCAATACATTGCAGCCAACAAAATAGGTTATTATTTTCCCAAAAACCAAAAATCTCTCTATGTGTTTTATCAGGGAAATCTCTTGTAATAGTAAATGGTATTAAAATCTATGCCACAGTTTTATACCTAAATTTGTGTTAATGAATTTTTAAACACATCAAAAATATTGTTTTAGTGTTAGTTTAGTTAATTCTGTTGTACTATACTGTAAATTTAAACTTAAATAGTGCCATATCTTGTTATCTTTGTCAGTTACCAAAGCATTCAATAATAAACAATTTTCATTCATTAGTATAATGGAATGTAACTGTTTCCAATTGAAGGAGTATCTAGGATTTCTCCAATTCATCACTATTTTAATTATAGATGCCTTTATATAAGTTTCACTATCTGGGAGTTGTAACCCCCCCCTTGTTCCCATTTTCTGATATGATGAGAGTATGCCGCTCTACTTCTTTTGGGGTACCATAGACATTTCATCAGAGTTGAAGTGATTTCTTTAAGGATTTTCTTTCCTGGTGGAAGTATAAGAGCTTGTGCTATATATACTATTTTAGGTAACAAAACCATTTTTATCAGTTGTAACCTATCATCAAATGTTATAAACAAATTGTTCCATTTGCTTATTAATGTCTTGACTAAGTCTATGGCTTTAGCATAGTTAAGCTGTAAGATTTCCTCTATATTCTTGCCTAGGACTATTTCTAAATAGTCTAGAGTTGAAACTTTTTAATTTAATAATAAATATTTCGATTTAGATTTGTTGAAGGAGAGTCCTGAGATTTTTTGGGAATTTGTTGTTACTACATCCATTTCACCTAACACTTCCTCTGCCTTTGATGTCCTGTGGACTGGTAAGCAAGTTGTTGCTGGCATCCTTTATGAAGGGTGTCTGACTCACTTCCTAATCTTTCTATTGGTCTGATTGTCTGCAAAAAAGAAAATACCAAACAGAAGTGGTCCCATCCCTGATTCCAGTGGCACTCCACTAGTTACAATTTTACATTCAGAGTGAGTACCAGCAACTTTCACAGCCTGGAATTTGTGAAAGAGCCAATTTTTAATCCATCAGATAACATGGGTGTTTAGATTATGTTTATTTAATTTTAACAATGCCAGCATGCGGTAGTGTTAGATAAGCAGTGTGCAATGAGTTGCCATGGTCCACAACTTCTCTAACTTTTTCAAAGAAGTTTACTAGGTTAATATGGCAGGATCTGCCCTTCATAAAACCATACTGATTGGGATCTAAATTAGTTAAGTTAGCTATGTCTGTACAAATGAGATCTGCTTTTATATGTTCCATGACTTTGTATATAAGATTGATGAGGCTTATGGGGCTATAATTGCCTGGATCTGTTTAAAGGCCACCTATGTGGAGGCTATACAAAGTAGATGTTCTCTGGCCATCAGCTGCAAACCATATGGATAGGCCTGCATTAAAAATTTAAGTAGAGGCTCAGACAGTACATACTTGGCACTTATAAGATCAGACAGTACATACTTGGCACTTATAAGATCAGACAGTACATACTTGGCATTTATAAGATCACACAGTATATACTTGGCACTTATAAGATCAGACAGTACATACTTGGCACTTATAAGATCAGACAGTACATACTTGGCACTTATAAGATCAGACAGTACATACTTGGCACTTATAAGATCAGACAGTACATACTTGGCACTTATAAGATCAGACAGTACATACTTGGCACTTATAAGAATGCAGCCTGATATTTTGACTGTTTACATGGAGCTTTGACAATGATTTAGGACTTGTTCTAGGCTTCCTATTAAAATGTTGGGAATTAAAATGCAGAGTCCTGACATGCCAAAAAAAGACCAAAAGTACAGGAGAAGAGGGACTGTTGATCATCACTTTTCTCCATTAAAACCTCTTTTTGCAGGAGATCAAGCCCCCTTGCACACTCCATGTGGAGGACAAGATTCCTGCACCCTACAAATTTATACTAACAACTCTGAGAGGGCCATACCTGGGAACAAAGAATATTCCAATAAGTAGTAATCTCAGACTTAGTATATGTAAGTCACAATTTCCAGGAATTCAGTGTCCACATTACAGGACTCATTGATTTGGGTACCAGTATTTCAAACAATTTCTCTTTTTGCAAGGTGATTTCAGGAGAAACTACATTCTCAAGGATACTGGCTTGTGTGCTGATGGCTGGAATGTTTAAAAGTCTGTTCTAAGAGCATTTTGCAAATGATTTCTTAACATCCTTAGCATAAGTATGGACCTAGTTGTCTGTTGTGATTGATGTGGTGTTACAGAGGTGTGCTGGTTTGTCAATAGTGGGGTAATGTGAGAGGTTTGCCTCCATGTTTCCTAAACATGTACATCTCTAACAAGTTATACTATCAACTGATAGAAGCAGTGAACAGCTATATGCAGCTGAGATGATGCCTTAGAACACCTAATGTGATCAGACTGGTCACAAATGAGATCATAGCAGACTGCGGAGTCCTGATATAAGAGGGTCTAGCACTACAGCTCATTGCAGTACTCAACGGTACGAGGGAAATATTAGAGCAGACCCTGAAGATTTCTGGATGTAGTTTTTATGGTAACATGCGTAACTTAGTTAAGTTTATTTATTTAATTTTATTTAGATTTGTTTAAAGGGGTAGAACATTGATCAAACAATGACCAGTTACAGGCTGGCTTAACCCAAGCTACACCATAATGTTGCAAAACAATGTACAGTACGCAAATAACAATGGTTTACATTCATGAGGAAGTACAGATACTCTGGCAAACAGTATATACATAGAGGAACTAACAAAACCTATATATATATATATATATATATATATATATAGAGAGAGAGAGAATCACCAAACCAAGCCCAAAAGACAGGAAAATTAATAGCAACAACAGTCCCAAAGGATGGAAGACCACAAACTCTGTCCAAGGCAGCGTTACAAAAATGCTAATCACGCTGTTCAAAAACAACGTGATAAAAATACAGCAGAGCAACGTATCAAGAAAACGCTATTAATACTGTCAAATCAGCGTTGCAAAAATGCTGTTCACACTTTCCAACACAGCGTAACATAAGATTTCACAAGGCAGCGTGGCAAAGAACACTACTCACACTGTCCAAAACAACGTAGCAAAATGCTGCAGATATCCCACTGATTCATAAAACAAATGCCAGGAACTGTTCAAATAAAATAGCCACAAATTTATTGAGACACAAAACGTAAGCGCTTTCACACAGAAAAACTTTGCTTCATCAGACGTTGTAATTCAAAAAACAGTCACTCACTATATATAACAAACATCATATCCTGTAAAAACATCATATCCTGTTACCACTTTGGGTTTGAAACATCATATCCTATAAAGACATCATATCCTGTTACCACTTTGTGTTATAAACATCATATCCTATAGGAAACATCATACCCTATTTCCATATTGGGTTTAAGAGAGTATGACATTAAACAAATACTAACACGTCTTATGAATAAGCTAAAACTATGCACATATGTAAAAGAACATAAAACCATATAAACCTATATAAAATATAAAAAATAAAAATATGTAAAAAATATATGTAAATGTGTATATACATATACAATGACAAAAACGGCCACTTGATTATGAATAGTGAGAGTTTAATAACTACCTCAAGGGTCTCACCTTTAAAATAGGTTTCAGGGGGACTGACTCATTAAGACCAGCGCCCCTGTGTGCTGCCAAGCGGAGAATCCATCTTGTCTCCATCTCTTCAGTCAATGTTACAATACCCCCCCCCCCCATATGCTACTGTTCATGGCATGCAACACCTGAAATAAAAACTGATGATGTGTGCCATTGATCAACATATGTTTGGATATGGCACTGTAGGACTCACCTCTAGAGAAAGCATACATATGATCTCTAATCCTTTCTTTGAGGGATCGATTGGTCTTGCCCACATAGAAACAGAAACAGGTCTGACAAGTAGCCACATAGACAACATTTCTAGTGTTACAGTCAGACCTGTTTCTGAGTTCCCAAATTCTCCCATCATTGGAATTTCTAAAAAATCTAGAAGTATCAATGAAGTTGCACTGTGTGCAGGATCCACACTTCTTGGTGCCAAGGCGCCATGAGGGTATCCCATCATTCCTAGTGCGGGTCAAATTCGGAAAGCACAAGAGCTGTTTAAGGTTCTTATTGTTACTAAACACAAACCTAGGACAATTACCAACTAACTCCCTCACTGGTTGATCCACCATTAAAAGATCCCATTTGTCATTAATAAGTTGTTGCACAAACGAGATGTTGTCACCTAGTGGTAATACAAGAGAGGAATGCCGACGTTGCTTAGATGGAATAGATACAACAGGGCCATTTCTAGAAAAATAGGGTCTACCCCTTGTTTCCCTCAATTGTATAACCTGTTCACATATAGCCCTCACATCCAGGGGTGAATAACCTCTATTCACAAAACTAGATTCTAGAGTTTTTAATTCAGAGAGAAAATCTACGTCATTCGAACAAAGACGAGAGATTCTCAATGCTTGTCCCTTGACTATGTTGTAAAAAATCTTGGGATCATGCATACTATCACTGGTCAGATAAGAGAAAGTATAACATTCTTTTCTATAGACTTTAGTATGAAAGCCATTGCTGTACCTATAAACAGTGACATCTAGATAGTCAATGGATGTAGCAGAAAATGACATAGTGAACTTTAAAAAACTCTCACTATTGTTCAACTGCCTTAAAAAGTGTGCCAATGAGTCACCAGTTCCCTGCCACAGGAGAAAGAGGTCATCCACAAACCGTCTATAAAAGACAATGTTGGAAAGTTTGAGGACGACCTCTCTCTCCCAGGCTGCCATAACTAAATTGGCATAGGAGTTGGCACAACTAGTGCCCATGGCCACTCCATTCACTTGTCTATGTACAGTGCCCATGAAGACAAAGAAATTATTCTCTAGGACAATTTCCAACAATAAGCTGAGAAAATCAGCTTCAGAGTGAGACATAAAGTCATAAAGCAATATATATATATATATATATATTTATATATATATATATATATATATATATATATATATATATATATATATATGGGTCCACTTTGTTTGATAGAAAACACATTTCACTGAAACTCATTTCATCGAAGTCTCATTTCACTGAAAATTAATTGACTGAGTACAATTCACTGAAAGCTCACTTCACTGAAAACTCATTTGATTGAAACTCATTTAGTCTAAAAAGGTATATGCCTTTCTCCCCACAGTAGTGCAATCCTGGAGTTAGTATATATAGTAAGGGGGGTGTGGGGTGCGTAGCCCACCACCTATTTTAAATGGTGTAAACCATAGGCATGGATACATACAAGTCGAATGAATAACTCTATCCAGAAGATAATATATACCCAAACTATGTGGGGGGATACGCCTCCCACACCCCCAAATGTGGGGGGCTCTGACCCCCCACCCCCCTTACTATATATACTAACTCCAGGATCACACTACAGTGGTGAACACGGCATATACCTTTTTAGACAAAATGAGTTTCCGTCAAATGAGTTTTAAGTGAAGTGAGCTTTCAGTGAATTGTGCTTAGACAATTCATTTTCAGTGAAATGAGACTTCAGCGAAATGAGTTTCAGTGAAATGTGTTTTCTATCAAACAATGTAGATCCATATATATATATATATATATATATATACACACGTATAGGTGTACATTCATTTGACCGGCCGGTGGATAGTCGACCGGAAAATGTGTAAAAGCAGTGCAGCAGGTTCTCATAACTGCGAACTGTAAATATGCGAAACACACAATATTGCCCCCTTTTGACCCATGGTAGCGCTTGTTTAGGTGGTAGAGCGGTCGGAAATGTTGCATTCGGTGTTTTGTATGACATTCCACCATTTGCCACTTTGAAAATTGACATTCTGGTTTGGAAAATCTAAATGAATGTATACTATATATATATATATATATATATATATATATATATATATATATATGTGTATGGATCTAGGACATTTCACTGAATGCACATTACACTGAAAGTCAAATTAGTGTGCACTTTTCACTGAAAGCTCAATTCACTGAGAACTCAATTCACTGAAAGTTATATATCACCTTTTCCCCACTGTAGTGCAACCCTGATGTTAGTATATAGTAAGGGTGGGTGTGGAGGACATCGCCCCCACATATTTTAAATATTTTGAACTATATGCATGGATACTTGCAATTCCAATATATTATTTTTTTCCAAACATAATATATACTTAAAATATGTGAGGGGCTAAGCCCCCCACACCCCCTTTACTATATATACTAACTCCAGGGTCACAGTACATTGGGGAAAAGGCAATATATAACTTTCAGTGAAATGTGTTTCAGTGAATTGTGCTTTCAATAATTTGTGTTCAGTCATTTGAGTTTCAGTGAAATGTACATTCAGTGAAATTGCTAGACCCATATACATATATGTATATATATATATATATATATATATATATATATATATACAGTTACATAAGTGGAATAGTCCTGGAGATCTGAGCAGTAGCAGGTAGGTTAGGAAAATTAACAGAGACCACAAAAATGGAAGACAGGATTACTTTATTTGTACTGTGTTTAGACCAATAATCATGTGTAAGCTGAATCACGGTTTAGGGTAAGTGAGTTCATCAGGAGGATCAGGAATATGAGAGTGTAAAGAAACTACACAACTGGACACATTGTTTTTTCTGGCATGTCCTTTAGATGGACAGCTGCATCCATCCTGTTTTTGCAAGTATTGTTTGAAGTGCAGCCTGAATAGAGAGGACTTTGTGTGATCGGATAAAAGTTTTAGAGCCAGTACAGACAAGCAATGACTAGTAGAGTGTAGTCAGAGAAAAGGGGGTTTGTAGGGAGAGACCAGATCTGGCTTGGCTTCTTAGAATATCGGTTTCAATGGCATTAAAATGTTTGGAAGAGAAAGAGATGTCAAATTTAAGTAGTCTGAAGAGTAAGGAACCAATAAGATTAGATCTAACTTGCATTGGTAACCACTTAGTCTTTAAAAGAGTAATGCAGTGGTATTCATTCCATAGTGAGGTAGTGATGCTTTTGACAGAGGCTGATACAAACAAAAGTGGTCATATTCAAGCTGGGCAAGTATGACTTTTCCTATAGCAACCCTCACTGGTTGTGAGAGTTGCCGAGATATTTTGTCAAGGATTTTAAAGTATTTGGGAAATGTGGATTTTCTTTTATGGGTATCAGATAACATGGACTTTTAGTGGGATTCAATAACCTTTATTTTCCGTGCAGGAACAGTGTAGCTGCTCTTGCATGGAATATGGATGCCGAGCGATCCAGTAAAGTAGTATTTTGATGTGCACAAGCCTGAATACACTGTTCTTGCACAGAAACCAGTGCAGAATGCTAATTACCTCATTTGCTGGTATAAAACATGCAAATGAGGTGAATCAGCAATTCAGCAAGCAGGCAGGTATCCGTGAAAGAACAGTGCTAGTTGCAGAAATGTATTCAGTTACTAACCGAATACATTTCTGTAAATAACAAAACGGAGGCATGACAGCTCCCAAAAAAGCATGTATTATAGTCTTTAGGCATGGAAAACTGCTTCACTTTTATAAAAATCAAAGTTATCTTTTTGGCCGATCTCAGCCATTTAAGCACAGGGCAGTGGCACGCAAACAGGATCATCCCGAAAATAAAAACTAAGATGTGAAAACTCAATTTAAGGGAAATCTGCATTTTGCCATTATTATCTAGGCATGCAGAAACAAAACAATATCAGGGAACAGTGGTTGTCATGGGGAAAGGCTCTGTGTTAGTGCAGTAACTATGGAGTAAGGCAGTGGGGTATGCAAACGAGGGGAAATTTACTGAATCACAAAAATCTTTTAAGTGCCAAACTGCACCTAACCATGTAGGTGCTATAACATGATCTTGTAAGCAGGAGGGGCAACAGACATAAAAAGGGGGTGTGTCATGCATGGTGTAAGCACATTGGAGCTCCATGGCCCTAGATAAGCTTAGCTAAGCACAGCTAAGCAAGGGTGTGTGTCTGAGGCTGTATTGACTTATTCCATGAAATGAGGAGTGTGTTTGCATCCAGGGGAGGGCCATTCTTCATCTTTACAATAGATAAATGGGTTTGTGCAGTGTGCACCATGTCTAAAACAAAAGTTTGTGCAGCACCTTCGGGGCTTAAAAGGGGAGGAAATGGGAAGGGGAAAAATGGAAAATAGCAGAATAAAAGCAATCAAGAACAAATTACATAGTCAGCAGGCAGAATGCATCATAGTCAGCCAATCATACAGGTGGAATGCATCATAGTCAGCCAATCATACAGGTGGAATGCATCATAGTCAGCCAATCATACAGGCAGCATCTGCAGCACAACAGTATAAACTATAGAAACATCTTACAGTATGTTTTTTCCCACAAACTCTGCACCATTGGTGTACACATGTGGGGGAATTTTAAGTGAAAACATTTTAGGGGCTGCCATTGCTTTGACCCATCAGTATATGCTAGAGGCTGAGGGTGGAGAGGAGGATAATGCTGACAACCTCCACTGACCGAGGAGGAGGAGATGAGTGTTCAGACCTAGGGTAACTTACCAGGGGCTACATGATCTTGAGATAGTACAGCACTACAGGGTGGGCAAAGATATACTTCAGCAAATCACTGAGCTGTGCCAGCCTCAACTCAGACCTAGAGCAAACAGAAGGGAACCCATCCCAGTGGATACCAAGGTATGTGTAGCCTTAAGAATTCTAGCTACAGGTACTTTCCAAAGACCTACTGGGGACATCATGGGGGTCTCACAGTCATCTGTATCCAGGGCACTCCACCAGTTCCTGGATGCCATGCTACCACATGCCGGTGAGCACATTTACTTCCCTAATACCCATGAGGAGAGGACCAGCAATATGCGTCTCTTCCACCATGTGGCAGAACACCCAGAGGTACTGGGGGCAATAGACTGCATACACATCCAAATTAAAGCACCATCCAGGGAACAGGGTAGAGTATACATAAACCACAAGGGCTTCCCCTCCATCAACTGCCAGGTCATGATCAATGCCCAGGGCATTATCATGAATGTGTGTGCTGGCAGCCCTGGGAGCTAGCACAACTCCCACATCTGGCATTCATCACAGCTGTACTAGGCAATTGCCAGTAGGGCCATCCCATATGGCCATCTGGTGGGGGATGCTGGCTATGCACTGGAGCCGTGGATGATGACACAAATCAGAAATGTACACACACCCATGCAAGAATGCATAATGAGGCACACGCACAAACCAGGATCATTATAGAGCATGTGTTTGGGATGCTCAATTCACAGTTCTGCTGCCATGACATATCTGGTGGAGCCTTCCAGTACTCTCCAGCCACATGTGCACACATGTTCATAGTATGTGCCGTGCTACACAATATGATCCTGTGGAAACAGTTGCAGCAGGAACAGTATGGGGAAGGGCCACACAGCCCACCACCATTGCCAAGGTCCCCACAGGCACAGAGGGACTCAGAGGAGGAGGCCCCTGAACCTGCTCCTGTAGGCAGATGGAGGCATGCCCAGTATGCTCAGGCCTTGGCAAAGAGGCAATGCATAGCACACACACTGACACTGTAGGGACCCCAGGGACTGACACCACTCTCTGACTCACACACACAGTAAACTGGATGACACACACATCACATTACCTGTGACTTACCATGTATAGGTAGTGTACTTGGTCACCAAGGCCATTGATGAGGGAAAGGCAGTCCACACAGCCTACCTTGACCTGGCAAAGGCTTTCGACACAATACCCCACTCAGGTATCATTGAAAAACTCATCAGCTTAAATGTAAACCCATACGTCGCAAGATGGGTTGCAAACTGGCTAAGTGACAGAACCCACAGGGTCAGAGTTGCTGGCGCCATGTCAGACTCAAAGCCTGTCACAAGTGGTGTCCCACAGGGCTCAGTCCTGGGCCCACTCCTGTTCGGCATCTACTTTTCAGAAGTACAAGCAAACACAGGAGGATTATGGCTGACAAAATTTGCAGATGACTGCAAACTGGGCGTCATAGTTGAGAACACATCTGACACAGATATCCTTCAGAAGGGTCTTATAGAAATGGATAACTGGTGCCAGAGCCATGGCCTAAAGTTAAACACCAAAAAATGCATAGTCATACCCTTCGAAAAACAAGGTTACCTAGCGACCATATAGGCGGCAACCCACTAAGCACAGAAGAGGTTATCAGGGATCTGGGGACCCAGGTTGACAGTAACCTTTTTGACACTCACGTTGCCAAAGTAGTTAGGAAGACCTTCTACATTGCCCACCTGATCATGAAGGATTCACATCTAGATCAAGGAGGTCATCGCCCCTGTACTCATCACTCATCAGACCAATGATTGAGTACAATGCCCCATTCGGAATGTATCTGACACACCTGCAGCAACTGGAAAGGCCCCAAAAGTTCCTCACCAAAAGGATAAAGGGTCTCAAAAATATGTTTTATGCTGCCCGACTGAAGGAACTCCCGCTCTATTCAGTCGCTTACCGTCTGCTCAGAGGTGACCTGTGCCTGACATACAAGGCCATGTCCAACCCAGAATTGATGAACATGCTTCACCTCAAAAAATCTAGATCCCTCAGAACTACAAGGGCGGGAGACTTAAACCTTGACACGGTTATTAATAGGACATGCTGGCGGGACAGATTCATCACCCAGAGATTCCCTATGCTGTGGAACAAAATCCCGGTACATGTGAGGCAGAGCACCTCACTGGCTTTGCTCAAGAGAAATCTTGACCAATGGATGGGAGATCCCAGATATACCCCAGGGATTATCTCAGTGTCACTGCTTGACAGAGGCACAGCAAAATAATGGGCATAGTATCCTCCAAACTAAAAGGGTGGCGAAAGCCACAAAACTGTGGGCTAGGCTTATAAATGCCCTTGGGCAGATAGCCTAGTATGAACCTATGAACCTATGAACCTATGAACTTGTGCATTCAACAGAAGCAGCCCTCAAGAACTGTCCTCGCAACTGCTGCAGGCACAAGGTAAGTCAGTATTCTTAATAAATGAATGGATTAGTATGTTTTTCTAGCAGATCTATGGTAATGCTGCATGCATGCAAGGGAATGGGGTGGCCTACTGGGACAGCAGCATACAACTGACAGCTATGTGGGAAACCAGGAAATGTCTGGCCAAAACTAGACTCCACACACTATGCAGTAGTACCCAAGGTGGCAAATCCCACTGCTGTATATGTGTAAGGACAACTAACTAGGGGGGATCATAGGTCACAGGCATGGATGTTAGTGTGGGGTCCCATACCCACCCCTCATACCCACACAGCAAGTCAGCTATAGAAAACCACAGACAAATGCCTGGTAAAAGCACACAAATGGTGGCAATGTTGAATTACCCCCCCCTACAGACTCATACAGTGATAGCACAGCAGGACCCACAGTTGCGGTAAGGCTATGAAGGGTAAGAAGTCTGAAAATCAAATGTTTGCCAGTACAATCTGATCTGTGCTCTTTACTGATATTCCTCTAGTCCCCAAGACAGGGCACAATAGTATGGTAAATGGAACCAAACTGTAAAGCAAATATCAGCACAGTCTGTGCAAATGTGTACAGTTGACAGGTGTGCCCCCCCTCCATATACCCACACAAATCCAGGGGCATGTATGTTTGTAGGGAACTAGCAGGATAGCACACATTGGTAGGACTGTACCAATACATATGAAAACATGTTGCCTGTCCACAATATGCAGGGGTCAAAAAGCTATGTGTATGTGTGGTTAATACTGTCTGGATCTGGCCAGCATGTTCTCCTGGCAGTCATCTTGTAGTGCCCTAGATACAGTGCTGTCTTTGACAGGGCCATGTGCAGATAACGGCAGTGCCAACTGCTATGCTTGCCAGTGACACCCACTGCTCTGCCACTAACATGCCTGGAAGTCACAGTGTTATGTGGAATATACTACACATATATGGGTCATCTTGAAGGGTGTGTAGCTGAGGTGCCAAGGCTTGTGTGAATATAAGTGCTTTTTAGTACTATTGCCAGTGGTTATTCTCAATAATCCTTTTTTCCTTATGTTTGGTTTTGCATATAATGAACATGCCTGCACAGTAGAATGCACTCTGTACCCGCACCCATAACTAGCAACCTCTGGCAGCAGGATGTCTGGATAATTGCAGAAATAAAACTGGAACAAAGGCACAATGATAGGCATGTATTGTAAATATTGCCCTTACATACTGAGAAGGTTGGTAGGGTGAAGGGTTTGCAGTAGCAAGAATTTTCTGAAGGTTATGTAATCTGAAACAGTAATGTCTGTCATTATTTTATAACATCACTTTTCAATTATATGTAACTAACTTGCCATAAAAACACAAGTTTATGTAGACAGGATGAAACCTCTAGCCAAACACCTGGACAGCCTGCCAAAAAATATACAGGTGAGAGGTATGCCCACACAAGGATACGACATTTCAGGTTAGAAAGATACCACACAAGCAGGAGACCCCCAGCCTGTATATCACCAGGTTGCCAGACTGTTTACACAGCATGTCATTATGAAACTAGCTGTAGCCACACCTCACAAATGTCCTTGCTGGGCAAGAATGTACATATCTGCACTCATAATATTGGTCTATGCATCATACAGCTAGTATTCCTCTGGTGAACCACTGCGATGACCTGAGGATGTCTGGCACTAGATAATGACACAATACATTGCAGTGTCAGACTACAGGTATGTCAGAAAATGTCTGCTAAACAAACCCAATACCCTGAGGAAAGTCCTGTGTACTCCTGAGCAGTATGGCTGTAGCACACAAAACCCTGGACTGGAGTAGACCTACCTCTGGAATGGAGTCCCACTCTAACTATAGGAGGTCACACTGGGCATGTTCCTACACTTAAAGAATCACAGGACATGTTGGAATCCACATTGAAATATATGACTGTATTGTGTATATATGTCTGTGCATACAGACAGATATGTACACCTCAACTGTCCCCCCACACACACATAAGACAGTAGTGCCCTCAGCTAGCTGTAGGTAACCCATATGTGATATATCTGCATTTGTTGCATGAGATATACACACACATATATATGGGCAACAGATAACATATGGCAACCATACACACACACAGATGTGGGGAAGTGAGAGACAGGCATTGATAGAGAGAGAGAGAGAGAGAGAGAGAGAGAGAGACACAGGGGAACACTGACAGAGTGAGTCACACACACGGATGCCATGAATGGCATACAGTGATATCCTGCTGTGGACAGTGATATACCAGTTGTAAACAGTTGCACGCATCACCATAAAAGGTGAGCCCCATTGTGTAACAGTACTAGGTTTATAATATCATATCACATCACCTCTGTGTGTGTGTGTGTGTGTGTGTGTGTGTGTGTGTGTGTGTGTGTGTGTGTGTGTGTGTGTTTGGGTTGAGAATCATATACTGTGCGGATTATACCATTTTGAGTAGTGTACCACCCTGTACACTTCCCATCACCTACTTTACAAGGCCTGCTGATGGCATTCACTTTAGAAGTATCTTGGGATAAGGCGAAATCATATAAGCTTCATGGTGCGTCTGATAACTGCATAACATTATAGTAGAAATAACTAGATAGGTAGGGGTTCTTAATACTGGCAACTGTGTGTGTGTGTGTGTGTGTGTGTGTGTGTGTGTGTGTGTGTGTGTGTGTGTGTGTGTGTGTGTGTGAGTGTGTGTGTATGTTTGGATGAGAATCATATCCTGTGTGGGTTATACCATTTTCAGTTGTGTACCACAATGTACACTTCCCATCACCCTACTTTACAAGGCCTGCTGATGTCATTCACCTTAGAAGTACCTTGGGATAAGGTGACTTCATATAAGCTCCATGGTGCATCTGATAACTGCGTAACACTATAGTAAAAAATAACTAGATAGGTAGTGGTTCTAATCTCAATACTGGCAAGTGTGTGTGTATGTGTGTGTGTGTGTGTGTGTGTGTGTGTGTGTGTGTGTGTGTGTGTGTGTGTGTGTGTGTGTGTGTGTGTGTGTGTGCTTGGGTTGAAAATCATATCCTGTGTGGGTTATACCATTTTGATGTGTGGACCATCCATGCCTGTTTACCACCTCCTGATGGCATTACTTTATATAGTGTGTTAATGGCATCTGCCTCACATGCAGCATGTTAAACCATTGTACAGGGCATTCCAGTCATCTATACAGATGTCTATGGAATATCTGGATGTTTGCAACCCATATGTGGGCTGTGTTCCCTATGAATGGCCATGTATGCAATATTGTCGCCAAATCGGTCAGAGTTACTGTACTGACACACATGCCAGCATCAGATATCATACCTGACTGAAACATTCTGATACAACATCTGTTATGCTATCACTTGTCCAGGCTTGTAGGAGCAATAGATGACTGCAGTTGCTATTCCTGGTGGGTTATCTCACCATCCATGAAGGCATTCACAACAGTACATGTTGTAAGAGGTAGTGGGTTATGTCCCACAGATATAATCTATGTGGACATGTCATGTGTATGTAGCACTATAGTACATTGCAGTAGATATGTAGGTTTACAAATCTGTCCCTTGCAAACTGTTTTTGTGTTACTGTATGCACATCCCCTGTGTCAGTCTTTACTGTGTGTATACAAAGCATATACAATTTTGTCTCCCTGTTCCACCCTGTGAACTCAGGAATACATACCACAAACCTGTTATACACAGTACCTTGCATGCCCTCACCAACTGCATCTGACTTGAGTGTATGGGGAAGAAATGGCAGGGGCAACAGGTGCTGACACGTGAATCTGTTGCAGTCAGTATAAGGCTAAGCTGGTGAGGGACCTAGTGACAGTACTCCAATAACCTGTTCCACATGTATCAGCCTGTGGTACTACACAAAATCAAGGTGACATTTCTGAAGGCTACCTGTCTGTGACAAGGGGTATGTATGCCAAGTCACACTGTCTGACAACAGTGTCCATCACACACTGTTGCATGCATACACATCTGGTAAACGTACATATAAATCTGTACCTTGGCTATGAAATGGTCTGTGTATTTCCACTTTGCCATACTCCAGGTTGGTAATGTCTGCAGGGCCGCAGCCTGCAGACACACAGAAACCTGAAACACAAGCAGAATACAGCATATCAGACTACATTCAGTCAGTGGTACTAACAGCAATAATGCATCATGGCTAATAAGGTACAAACACCTTTATGTGCACCCATAATAAATGCAAGCAGACAGCAACTTAAACAGTATTACGTAGCTAGACAGTACTATATTCACCCTGTGCATCAGACCTATATTAGCCTGACCCTGCATCGATGGTATGGATGACAGGGATCTGGCACAGGTATCATCATATGCACAGGGTATGCCATGGGTTTGCTAGAGGCAAGGCTGGGCCATACAGTCAACATCCATGTGTTTGTGTTTGGAGGGATATCCTACAGATGGGCTGTGCAGAAGTGCTGTGTGTGTCTGGATGTGACTTGCGATACAGATGTATGTGTGTGTGTGTGTGTGTGTGTGTGTGTGTGTGTGTGTGTGTGTGTGTGTGTGTGTGTGTGTATGCACACAGTCACACCATGTGGCAGCCCTACACAGGGATATGTTGGACAGCTGTGGAATGTACATGGCAGGGTGTCCAGTTCACAATCTCTGGCCACGGACACATGAACTGGTCCTGCCAGGGGTCTCACTGGCTCCACCAGGCCCAAGGCCAGATGCAGTACTGCTTTCTGATGGTGACTGCTGTTTGCTGGATCCGTGTCCCTGAAGGAACTGGCCAGGACCACATGCCCATGGCCTGCTCCATTGTGATGTGGACAGAAACCCCCCTTTGGTAGTCTTGGTGTCACTGCCACTATTGGAATGGGAATGTGCACAGCCCCGTAGAGTCTCAGCTGATGTTGGTGCTGCCCTTTGTCCATGTTGTTGGCACCCTTTCCCACCACATGCTCGAGCACAGACATGCCACGGTCGAGAATTGCCAATTTCTCACCCCACCGTCTATTCATGACCTCAGTATTTTGGTGTGTGGCCTCAACAAGGTTACGTATGTCACCACGTAAACCAGGAAGAGTTGCATCCACCACATTGAGTTATGTCTGGTGTTGAATTCACTAAGTGCCGGTGCATCCATGACAGCCCAAAACATGCATCTGGTGACATCTACTGTGGCACTTATGACAGTGGCTCGATGAGCAGCAGTCCTCCTGTGAGCACCCTTGTCCATCCACCTGTGTGGGACCTCACCTGCACTCTAGCTATGGACAGTGTCTACACTCACATCTGCCATAGTCACCACACTAGACTGTTCCATGCCACCACCTGCCAACTGTCCATTATCTGTGGCTGCTGGGGATGGGGCATGTGTGGGGATTGTGACTGTGTGCAAGGACATTGTGGATGAGTGTGGGATGCCAATGGATGGCAAAGATTCAGCCCCTGACAACACCATCTGTGCCTGAATATGACCATCCTCATTGCCGGAGTCTGCAAAGACACTGACATCAGATACTGAGCTGGAGGGACTGCGACCACCATGACCACCTGTGGAGAAAAGACAACATATGTGCACACATGCAGGTGAGGTGGCAGACAGGTATTACACAGACCTCACAACAGCCAAGTGGTGACATTCACAACACAGTCAGACCACTACATACACACCCTGGACAGGCCCTCAACATCATGCAGTGCAGCCCTTTCCACTTCCTGTTACAACTTATATACACCTCTGTGATATACGAGTAGTGTTAGTAGGTGATGGGCCTTCAAGTAGCACACACTGCACCCATGTACACATAATTGCTGTTCACCTGTATAGCACAGTGACAACTCCTACAGAACATACCTCTCAACTGTGCAGAGTGTCGCTGAATGTCTGCATGTGTGGCTCATATTTCTGGTCTGTTCATCATAAATCCTGTATTTGTCTGACATTACTGGGATGATATGAGGACTGGTGTCACTATTCAATGACATATTTTGAGTCTCACAATTCAAAACCTGCAGTACAGGTATGTTACAACTGAACCAGTTACACTAACAACCTTCTAAGCTTACAGTGGACATTATAAGTGTAGACACCCCTGTTAACATACCAGGTTTGTCTGACATATTACATGAGACCACAGAAGTCATGTGATAACATTTCCCAACTTTAATGTGACCTATAACCTGTGCAATCCAATTGAAAAACAAACACATTGGTTAGGGGTAACATGTAGAAGCTAAAATACGTACAATAGGCTGGTTGCATGACTGTGCACACCCTTAAACTAATACTTTGTTAAAGCACCTTTTGATTTCATAACAGCAGTCAGCCCTCTTGGAAAGTTGTGTATCAGCGTGGCATATATCGACTTAGCAGTATTTGTGCACTCTCCCTTACAGAAGCCCTCCAACTCTGTCAGATTGCGAGGGCATCACTTTGGCACAGGCCTCTTCATGGCACCCCAAAAATTCTCTGCTGGATGTATGTGTGCACTGTGGCTGGGCCCTTCCAAAACATTTATTGTCTTCTGGTGAAGACATTCCTTTATGGATTTTGATGTATGGTATGGGTCACTGTTGTAAAGAAAGATGTAAGTCCTCTCCATCCACAGCTTTCTAGCAGGCACATGATGATTTTGGGCAAAAGGGACTGGTATTTTGAACTCTTCCTAATCCACTCCACCTTGGCTACAGGCCCACTTCCAGCTAATGAACAGCAACCCCAAAGCAGGACACTGCCATCACCATGCTTCACCATGGGGCTGGTGTTCTTTTGGTGATGCACAGTGTTGTTCTTGTGCCAAACAAACCTTTTGGTATTGTGGCCAAAAAGTGCAACCTTGGTCTCATTACACCATAACACATTTACACACATAAAATAAAAGAAAAAAACAAGTCAGTTAGCAGCACAGCAAAGATGTTTTAATCCACAAAAATGAAATCTGCAAGTAACGGTTAAGTGCTTTCATCTTACATAACAGACATCTTCAGAACCAAGTTACTCAATCAAATTAACAATTAAATAACGAAACCAATGCTTACACACCCCTCCTGAAAGCCAATAAATTTGCTTCATAGCATTGGTCTTAAACACATTTAAAACACATTTAAAATATTCTTAAAACACATAAAAAATTTAAATAAATATACATTGCACTAAATATGTTAAACTTGTTGTGCCCTTCTTTTTAGTTCACTAACAATCAAAATACTCTCATTTAATCCCCATGGGTAGGTAGCATCAAATCTAAGCTGCCATTTCATTTCTTTATGCAGCAGTCTGTTTTCCTAATCCCCAATAACATCTTCCATTGAGAGTTGTTCCAAATTCAAAAAAAAAAATTTTTTTAAAACCAAGACAATATACAGAGTGTCTAGCTAATGCACTTTTACTGTCCTTTTTCTTTATACTATACACATGCTGATAAATTCTTTGTTTTAATGAATTAATAGTTTTCCCAATATAAAATATGTTGCATGTGCAACAAGTAGCTAAATAAATAATCCTTTGTTTGTTTGTTGTAATTCAACACTTTATGTCTATTCCAGACTTTTACCTTCCTCATCACTTCGCTGTTTTTCTCAGTATTAATAAACTTACAATAAGAACAGTGTCCATGTCTTCTGGTTAAAGGGATACCACCCATATTTCCTGTACTTTCCAACAGTCTTTTAAAATTTGTCATATTTCTATATGTAAATGTCGGCCTGGTGTTAAATAACTGATAAATATCACTACCCGCTTGCAATAATGTCCAATTTTTGCACATAATTCTTTCAATTTCTTTAGAATCGGTAGTGTAAAGAATTACCATATTGTTGCCAAGTTGAAAATTAGAACTACCAGTCCTAGTCACAGAATTTACCTGACAGTTAAAACCAAACTTGACAATGGGTGTGAATTTATTCTGCCTACCCGCCCAAACTTCAGTAATGATTTTACCCAGTAAGTCACCTGGATACCCTCTTTCTTTGAACATTTCTCTTAAGACTGACAATTCCCTTAAACACTCCGAATTTTCTGATGTGAGCCTAGAAACACAAATCAACTGGCTCTTAACAATACCTTTCTTTTCATACATAGAATGGCAACTCAAAACATGTAAAAATGTATTGCAATAAGTAGATTTCCTAAAACTTTTTGTGACCAATGAACCCTCCTTATTTTTAGATATATTAATGTCAAGGTAATTAATAGTGTCACATCTCATCTCATACGAAAATTCCAGAAAATCGTTACTTTTTTGCATGTAATCTACAAACATATTCAATTGTTCATTAGTACCTGTCCAAATAAAAAGTAGATCATCTGAATATCTATGATAGGTGAGACAGTATTTAAATAAAGGTATCTTGAACAATAGATGCATTTCCCACCATAACATCACTGCATTTGCAAATAATGGGGCGCAGGCTGTGCCCATTGCCACACCCTGGTTTTGTCTGTAGAATTTGCCTTCAGAACTTATAAAATTATTGTTCAATACCTTATCCATAAAAGAAACAACCATTTATTGGTCACTCATGTCTAACCTACTACATTCTGATACTATGTCTTTAAACCAAGTTAAACCCACAGCCTGCAGTATTACAATATATAAACTATGTACATCACATGTAACCAATAAAGAATGTAGAGGTATAGTAACTGGCTGTAACTTATTTAACAGGTCCCACGAGTCCTTAAGCACATGGGAAAATGGTTCAAAGATATGCTTCAACCTACCATCCACATACTTGGCAAGCGGTTCAGTAACTGAACCCTTGCCAGAAACAATTGGACACATTGGTGGGTTTCCTATATTAGTATGGATTTTAGGTATCCCAAAATTTTTGAAATTATAGGTCTTTTTACATGCAGATATTCATACAGTGGCCAAGAAATCTGATCAAATAACAGTAGTTCATCTAATCCAGTCTTAATAGACCTGTATGACAAATTAAATTCGTTGAGCAAAACTTTTTCAGAAACTTCTACATCGCTCAACAACTCAGTCATACGGCCACAATAATCATGAACCTCCAATATTACAAGCCCACCGCCTTTATCAGGTTTCATATAGCGAATATTTTTGTTCATTTTTAAATCATTTAACAACAAATACTCTTCCTTTGTCTTTTTATCCAAAGTACTTCTAATGTCCCTTTGGATTATATTAACCAAACTATGTTGTGGTGGATTAAATGTACTACTTCACTTAAAATGATTAATTTCACCATTATTCACATTGGCACCATCAAACATAATGTTTAAATTCAATTTTTGACCAAACATTTTAAGGTCCAAAATAATATCCTCCACACGGGCCTTTTTTGCAGGGATACATTTGAACCCCTTAAGTAGCAAATTGTGATGCTCTGGCCCAATAGTCAAAGATGAAAAATTGTAGATATTATAATTAAACAAAATTGTAATATCAATATTACTTGAATATGGGTCAAACACGTTGAATATATCAACTGCAACATTTAAGTCCACCTCTTGGACTTCTGATGGTTGTTGTAATAGTTCCTCTTGTTGTTCTTCTGGTATCCATTGTCCTTGTCCCTGCTGTTGTACTGGTATCGCCAAGCCAGCCTCTCCGACTACCTGGGGGCTTCTGGGCCTAAAGGGTGCCCCCCTTCCAACTCAGTTTGTTGCTCTACCCGGTCTCCACCATCCACATCCTTCTTGTTGGTGTTCACTCTCCAGGAGGTGGATACACCGTTTTCCTCCTATATTCATCATCATCTCTCCTTAATTTAGTATCCTTCCGAATTCTTACACTCACCAGTTTTTGTTCAGTAGTCTGAAACACATGGTTAAATTTGGCTTTAAAATCTGGAAATTGAACATCAGAGGTAATAGAATTAACCAGTCCATCAATATCATGTTTGTACTGCCCCATCCATCTCTCGTTATCTTTAATGAGCAGTTTAAATAATTCAACCCCAGTCCGGTCGAAAAGATCTACCAGTTCCATATGTAACAAAGAATTGGCCTCCACCTCCTGAGGATATTTCCACAGGTGCAAGCCTTTTGGCACATGCTGTCTGCGAACACTCTCCTGAAGAAAGTAGTTATCCAACTGAGCACATTTAAACTGGTATACAAATTTTTCAAGTTGAAATATTTGCTCACGAATGGTCATACAGTTACCAGTCTCATTAAGAACAGAAGCAGGTTGAATATCATGCTCAAAGTTATCAAGCCAAGCATGGATTCTAGACACAGAAGTGTAATCTCCTGTAGTTTCCCTGCTGCTTGTGTGCAACCTTTTTTAGAATTGTTAACATGGGCGGTATTCTATTGAGAAGTTTTCCACCCATTAGTAGCAATTGCACTCACCATTTTGTTTCCCAATAAGTTCTTTTATATTGTTGTTGAGAAGGGACATTGACTGCATTAAATGTTGTATCAGTAAAGTCAAGTTACCAGCACCATCCATTTGTGAACTCAAGGGCGTATCAGGAAACAACGGTTGCGAACTGCCAGATGACATCACAGAACACCAAGGATAAACCACCACAGTGCTCAACCAGGTAAAACTCAGCAAGTAAAAGAAAAAAAGCAAGTCAGTCAGTTAGCAACACAGCAAAGACCTTTTAATCCACAAAAATAAAATCCACAAGTAGCAGTTAAGCGCTTTCATCTGACATTTCACACATCTTCAGAACCAGGTTACTCAATCAAATTAACAATTAAATAACGAAACCAATGCTTACATCTGTAAGCCAATCAATTTGCTTCATAACACTGGTCTTGAACACATTTAAAACACATTTAAAATATTCTTAAAACATGTAAAAACATTTAAATAAATACACATTGCACTAAATATGTTAAATTTGTTGTGCCCTTCTTTTTAGTTCACTAACAATCGAAATACTCTCATTTAATCCTGGCGGGTAGGTAGCATCAAATCTAAGCTGCCATTTCATTTCTTTATGCAGCAGTCTGTTTTCCTAGTCCCCAATAACATCTTCCATTGAGAGTTGTTCCAAATCAAAAAAAATAAATTTTTTAAAACAAAGACAATATACAAAGTGTCTAGCTAACTCACTTTTACTTTCCAAAAATTGGACATTATTGCAAGTGGGTAGTGATATTTGTCAGTTATTTAACACCAGACCAACATTTACATATAGAAATATGACAAATTTTAAAGGACTGTTGGAAAGTACAGGAAATATGGGTGGCATCCCTTTAACCAGAAGATGTGGACACTCTTCTTATTGTAAGTTTATTAATATTGAGAAAAACAGCGAAGTGATGAGGAAGGTAAAAGTCTGGAATAGACATAAAGTGTTGAATTGCAACACAAAAAGGATTATTTATTTAGCTGCTTGTTGCACATGCAACACATTTTACATTGGGAAAACTATTAATTCATTAAAACAAAGAATTTATCAGCATGTGTATAGTATAAAGAAAAAGGGCAGTAAAAGTGCATTAGCTAGACACTCTGTATATTGTCTTGGTTTAAATTCTTTTATTATTTTGGAACAACTTTCAATGGAAGATGTTATTTGGGACTGGGAAAACAGACTACTGCATAAAGAAATGAAATGGCAGCTTAGATTTGATGCTACCTACCCATGGGGATTAAATGAGAGTATTTTGACTGTTAGTGAACTAAAAAGAAGGGCACAACAAGTTTAACATATTTAGTGCAATGTATATTTATTTAAATGCTTTTTTACTTGTTTGAAGAATGTTTTAAATGTGTTTTAAATGTGTTTAAGACCAGTTTTATGAAACAAATGTATTGGCTTACAGGAGGGGCGTGTAAACAGTCGTTTTGTTATTTAATTGTTAATTTGATTGAGTAACTTGGTTCTGAAGATGTCTGTTTTTTCAGATGAAAGTGCTTAATCATTTCTGGTGGATTTTATTTTTGGGGATTAAAAGGTCTTTGCTGTGCTACTAACTGACTGACTTGATTTTTTTCTTTTACTTGCTGAGTTTTACCTGGTTGAGTACGGCGTGGATTTAATTTGTGGACATTTACACACATTTTATTGGGGGACATGATGTATTTTTCTTGAGAAATCCACCAGACCTGGATGTTGTTCTGTGTGTGAGAAGGCTTCCATCTTCCAAACCTACCCCATAGGCCAGACATTTGGAGAATATGGGAGATTTTTGTCACATGTAGTACACAACCGGTACTTGCCAGTGATTCCTGCAACTCCGGTAGTGTTGCTGTAGGTCTCCTGGCAGCCTCCCTGACCACTTTTGGTCTTGCTATTTCCACACATTTGAAGAGATGTCCAGTTCTTTGCAATGTCACCGTTGCTCCATATTACCACCACCCTGTGATGACTGCCTTCACAGTGTTCCATGGTATATGCAACGCTGTGGAAATGTGTGTGTACCCTTCTGGGCTGATACCTTTCAGAAATGGGATTTCTTTACTGCTTCATAAGCTGTATGTGAACTATGCTTGTTGGTGTAGCAGGCAACTGAGTACATTTAGGATGATCCTGTTAGGACAGCTGACCTTTATTTACTGTTAATCAAAGAGTCTCTGTAATTGATCACAGGTGTGTACCCAAGAAGATGTAATGCTGTAGTAATATTGAAAGCTGCTTCAACACAGTATTTGCTTCAGCCTGTACACACATATGCATCTACCCTCTTGTAAGTTTTGTATGTGTCCTAATTGTTCACCTCCAAGATGTGTTTGTTTTACAGTTGGATTGTACAGGTTATAGGTCACATGAAAGTTTGGAAGGGCTCAGAAATGTGTTATCGTGCTCTCATTTTGTATTTCGCAAATACCTGGCATTCTAACAGGTGTATGTACACCATTTATATGCACTGTATGACATTAATATATAAAATATGTCCCTAGCTTTGGCCTTTGTCCCCCCAGTTTGTCAGTCTTTGCCCAGATTTCCTGCAATGACAGGTGGTGAGGTATGCTACAGATATGTGACATCTCCTGTAAATAGGCCGCTGTGATGACCACTGTGATGCAATGCAGTTAACTCCACCACAAATGAACATGCAGATATTGCAAAATAGCTGAGAGTAACAGTTGTGTGCATGGTCACATGCATGACCTTAACATTCCTGGGGTACTGGTGAGCCACAACAGGAAAATCCCATACTCGCCATCTTCAGGCTGCTGTCCCACATGCAGAAAAGAGGGACCTATGTAGTTGTGGGGAAGAGGTAATGTTAGCAGACTTACATTTGGCATTGGTACAAGATGAATGCTATGTGTCTGCACATGTACAGTAGAAGTTATGATAGTATACAATTTGCTGTCCCTCACCATAGATGTGCATTTGTGTGCATTACTAAACCCCACCCACAATTGCAGGTTGAACTGACATATGTATCTAGATACTCTATGGAAGACAGTATGACTGCTACTTGTTTACATTGATTTGCACTGTGGCCTTACCTGGACACTCTTCGCCTGGGTACCACCCACCTCCACGACTGGTGTTTCATGTATTGGTTGTTGTGTGGGGGCTGCCTCAAGGTTGGCAAGGAGCTCCTCCATTGGTGTAAGTGGGGCCTGCATAGCAGGATCCCCACCTGTGGCTGAATGCTTCCTAGCCACTGCAGCAGCCTTTTGCCAGGTACGACATATCAGGCCATTTGCCCGATGCCTGACCTGATCATATGTGTGATCATAGTGGCCCAAGGTGTTTCCTCTGTGGGGAAGGTCATCCCACAGGGCAGCCCACTCCTGCAGATTTTGTTGGCCCCGGCCGAACATCACTGCATGGTGCTGTAGTATTGTTTCTGTAATGGCTGCAGTTTCCTCAGCAGTATATGCCGGTTGACGCTGGATGGCACCTGGAAGACATAAACAGGGAAACACATCATGGGATGTCAAACATTGCCGAGAGTTATTTAGAGAGCCAGCACATCAATATTGCCTATCAGTAGCCACCACTTACAACCACATCATACCCCTGTCATGTATCAGCACAGTATGAACCTGCATTGCACTCCTGGTCCTGATGTGTCATGTTCCACCCAATGAGGGCCACTACAGTGCATAAATTCATCATTCACGTTTGTGTAGAGGGATGACAGTGGCCATCTTCCTTGCAGATACAATGTCAATGGTGCTCAGGCTTTGCTTGCATGCAGTGTGTAATGGAGCTGGAAGCACATGCCTGAGTTCGTGTAGAATGCAGACAGGAATGTTTTCAGGTCCCATGGAGACTTGCTTTTGTTGACTTTGATTAGGCAGTATGCACCTGCTCCCTGATGATGAGAGGAGGGGTGCGGGTGTTATGCATATCCACCTACACTGATGGTGAGCCATGGATGTGATGTTTGCCTTAAACCTGTCTGCAGCAGGTTGCTTATAGCTACGGTGTGTGTGTGTGTATATGTGGTGTGATTGACCACCATTAGAGGGTGGGTTGTGTTGTCCCCTCTGAGACTGCAGACGTATGTGAAGATGGTCTTGTGATTGCCCTTGGTGGATATGTCCAATTTGTACTCATAATTAGCCTTACGGTAATCCATGTGAGACTTTATATGCTCATTCAGACAAAGGTTGACTCACTGCCAAGTTGGTGCCTGCTCCTACTCTGACCTGTACAGATGACATAGTGACCAATTATGTGGTTTGTGAATTGCTGCTGTCCAGCAAAGGGGATTACTCTACTTTGGTGGAGACAGGTTTTACAGGTAGGTATTGCTGAGTCCATACAGCTATATTGGTGGTCATATGGCTGTTTGTAGTAGGCATGGACACAAGGTCATAACATGGTTGGACACCTCTGAAACTTCAAACTGATAATCATGCTTATTCTAGTACCCATGTCTGTGTCAGGGCAATGCAATAACCAGTAGCTGTAGTAATCCAACTCTGTTGGGGGCACAGAAACTGAGATTACACACGTCTACAACATATACAGCTTATTTACCTGACATTTTGCATCCCATGTCTGTTGGTATGAGGCATCCAGGTACACCTACTCATAGATAGATGTGCACAGGTAATACCTGTTATACATTTCTGTTTTATGTCTGTATGGCACACTGTATTTACACTCCTGCTGCTCAGTCATTCCTGTCAACCTGTTAGAGCAGGACATTTAGAGGACACAACACATACATGGGGGGTGATGGGCCAAAATTAGTGACACTTTCTTAATATTGCTGTAACATACTTAAGTCATTTGATAGCACAGTAGCCTTTGCATTCACAGACATACCCTGGAGGATGTCCGACATTCATATGGCAGGAAGAGAGGAGAAAGGCTAGGATTGTGTTAGTGAGGGTAGGAACTTTTAATGTTGGCAGTATGACTGGTATGGAGACAGAGCAAGATGATATGATGGACAGAAGGAAGGTTGATATATAGTGGGTGCAAGAGACAAGATGGAAGGGGTGTAAGGTTAGGTGTATAGGAGTCGAGTCCAAAAAGTTCTATCATGGTGTGAATGGGAGGAAAAATGGTGTAGGGGTTAACGTTGAGGAACAGTATGGCAAGGAGTGTTTTTGGAGGTGAAAAAAGTGTCAGACATAGTGATGTTAATGAAGCTGTACATTGATGGTGTAATGATGACTGTTATTAATGCATATGCCTCGGTAGTTGTTTGTGTGATGGATGAGACAGAAACATCTCTGATTGAGTTGAATGAAGTGGTGATGACTGTACCCAAGGGTGAGAGTAGTGATTGGAACAGCTTTCAATGGGCATGTTGGTGAAGGGAACAGCGGGGATGCAGAAGTGATGGGTAAGTATGAGAGGGGATGCAGAAGTGATGGGTAAGTATGAGAGGGGATGAGGAATTGATGGGTAAGTATGAAAGGGGATGCAGAAGTGATGGGTAAGTATGAGAGGGGATGCAGAAGTGATGGGTAAGTATGAGAGGGGATGAGGAAGTGATGGGTAAGTATGAGAGGGGATGAGGAAGTGATGGGTAAGTATGAGAGGGTATGGAAGTGATGGGTAAGTATGAGAGGGATGAAGTGATGTAAGTATGAGAGGGCTGCAGAAGTGATGGGTAGGAGAGGAGGGATGTAGAAGTGATGGGTAAATGAGAGGGGCTGCAGAAATGATGGGTAAGTATGAGAGGGATGCAGAAGTGATGGGTAAGTATGAGAGGGGATGCAGAAGTGATGGGTAAGTATGAGAGGGGATGCAGAAGTGATGGGTAAGTATGAGAGGGGATGCAGAAGTGATGGGTAAGTATGAGAGGGGATGCAGAAGTGATGGGTAAGTATGAGAGGGGATGCAGAAGTGATGGGTAGGTATGATGTTAAGCAAAGGAATGCAGAAGGTGAGATGCTGGTGGAGTTTGCAAAAAGGATGGACATGGCTGTGGGGAATACATTTTTTAACAAGACAGAGGAGCATAGGGTGACATACAAGAGTGGAGGGAGATGCACACAAGTGGATTATCTCCTATGCAGGAGGGACTGTTTGAAGGAGACTGGAGACTGTAAACTGGTGACAGGGAAAAGTGTAGTTAGGTAGCATGGAATGTTGGTCTGTGGGATGACGTTGTTGATCAAGAGGAAGAGGAGGAATGTGAGGCAGCACCCAGGATCAAATGGTGAAACCTGAAAAAGGGTGATTGTGAGGTTGAGTTCAGGGAAGAGTTAAGACAGGCAGTGGGTAGCAATGAAGCATTACCAAATATCTGGGTAACTACAGCACAGCTAATAAGGGAGATGACTAGAAATGTGCTTGGTGTGAATTCCAGACAGAGGAAAGAGGACAAGTGGACCTAGTGTTGGAATGAGTTAGTACAGGGAAGTAAACAGAGAAAGAGGTATGTGAAGAAGTGGGATTGTCAGAAAGACGAAAAAAGTAAACAGGAGTATAAGGAAATGGGATGCATGGCAAAGAGAGAGATGGCAAAGGCTAAGGATGAGGAGTATGAACGGTTGTATGAAAGGTTGGACACTAAGGATGGACAATAGGTCCTGTATCAATTGGCAGACAGAGGGTCCGAGCAAGGAAGGATGTGCAGCAGATAAGGGTGATAAAGGATAAGAAGGGAAACATACTCACAAATGAGGAGAGTGTGTTGAGCAGATGAAAAGAGTGCTTTGAGGGGCTGTTGAATGAAGAGATTGGGAGAGAGAGTAGGTTGGATGATGTGGCTATGGTGAAACAGGAAGTGCAACAGATTATCAAGGAGAAATAAGGATAGCTATGAAGAGGATTAAGAATGGAAAGGCTGTTTGTCCAGATGACATACCTGTGCAAGCATGGAGGTGTTTAGGAGGAATGGCAGTGGTCTTTTTAATCAGATTGTTTAATGTAATCTGGAAAGTGAGAGGATCCATGAGGGGTGGAGAAAAAGTGCTTGTTACCAATTATAAGAATAAGGGTGATGTGCGGAGCTGTAGTAACTATCAATATCGATCAGTGGCATGAAGTTATGGAAAAGAGTAGTGGAAGCTAGGTTAAGAAGGGAGGTGACGATTAGTGATCAGCAGCATGGTTTCATGCCAGGAAAGAGCAGTAGAGATGCGGCATTTGCCCTGAGAGTGTTGATGTTAAAGTAAAGAGAAGGTTGGAAGGCGTTGCATTGTGTCTTTGTGGACTTAGAGAAAGCATATTGCATGGTGCCTAGAGAGGAGTTGTGGTATTGTATGAGAAAGTCAGGAGTGGCAGAGGAATTTGTAAGAGTGCTACAGGATATGTAATGAGGGTAGTGTGACAGTAGAAGTTCTGCAGTGGGGTGACAGGTGCATTTAAGGTGGAGGTAGGATTACATCAGGTTCAGCTCTGAGCCCTTTCTTATTGCGGTGATGAACAGGTTGACAGTCAAGATCAGACAGGACTCACCATTGACTGTGATGTTTGCAGATGACATTGTGATCTGTAGTAAGAGTAGGGAACAGGTTGAGGAGACCCTGGAGAGGTGGAGATATGCTTTAGAGAGAAGAGGAATTAAGGTCAGCAGGACTAAGACAGACTATATGTGTGTGAATGGGAGAGAGGATAAAAGGAATGGTGAGGATGTAGGGAATGTGTGCAGAAGGTGGGTGAATTTAAATACTTGGGATCAACAGTTCAGAGTAATGATGAGTGTGGAAGAGAGGAGAAGAAGAGAGTACAAGCAGGAAGGGGAAGGTGGAGAAGAGTGTCAGAAGTAATTTGTGACATATGAGTACCATTAAGAGTGAGAGGTAAGGTCTACAAGATGGTAGTGAGACCAGCTATCTTATACGGGTTGAGACAGTGGCACTGACAAAAAGACAGGAGTCAGAGCTGGGCGTGGCAGAGTTAAAGATGTTAAGATTTGCAATGTGTGACAAGGGTGGACAGGATTAGTGATATGTATGTTAGAGGGTCTGCCCAGGTTGGACGATTTGGAGACCAAGAAAGAGTAGAGCAGGATTATGGTGGTTTGGACATATGCTGAGGAGGGATGCTGAGTATATTGGGAAAAGGATGGTAAGGATGAAGTTACCAGGTAAGAGGAAAAGAGCAAGGCCTATGATAAGGTGATTGGATGTGGTGATAGAGGACATGCAGGTGATTGGTGTGACAGAGCAAGATGCAGAGGACAGGAGGAAATGGAGACAGATGATTCGCTGTGGTGACCCCTAACAGGAACAGCCAAAAGAAAGAGAAGGAGGTGTAGCATCAGTCTTCACAGGTTGCAAGTGATTTGCCAGACATAACACAACTCTATTAGTAAATGACTACAAATATGAGGCACACATATGGTCAGTGTGCATAACACTGGACAGTTGAATGGTATGAGCTCAGTATATCACATGGAGTTCAACACACACATCTGCAACAGTATTTCACTATGCAAATAACCTGTATATGGTTTGTCACATTTCTGTGACAGACATATATTATAGATGTATTCACAATTAACATATGGATACCTACAAATATCCCAGTAGCTGGCTAGCAGTGTCACAGAGTCAGTATAGTTCAACACACACTCCAGTAGTAGTCATATGTGAGCCATCCTTTCCTGGGGTGACTCAGGGGCCTGAGCTGTGATCTATGTCACTGCAGACAGACCCAGTTGCAATGGCCATATATCTGTACAGCAAGCCTTGCTGAGACATATTTGTTGTACTTCCTATTTCCTTCTATTCTATTACATTCTTACTTGTTTGACATACCGTTAGACAGGTTTTACAGGTAGGTATTGCTGAGTTCATACAGCTATATCGGTGGTCATATGGCTGTTTGTAGTAGACATGGACACAAGGTCATAACATGGTTGGACACCACTGAAACTTCAAACTGATAATCATGCTTATTCTAGTACCCATGTCTGTGTCAGAATGCAATAACCAGTAGCTGTAGTAATCTAACTCTGTTGGGGGCACAGAAACTGAGATTACACACGTCTACAACATATACAGCTTATTTACCTGACATTTTGCATCCCATGTCTGTTGGTATGAGGCATCCAGGTACACCTACTCATAGATAGATGTGCACAGGTAATACCTGTTATACATTTCTGTTTTATGTCTGTATGGCACACTGTATTTACACTCCTGCTGCTCAGTCATTCCTGTCAACCTGTTAGAGCAGGACACCTGGAGGACACAACACATACATGGGGGGCGATGGGCCAAAATTAGTGACACTTTCTTAATATTGCTGTAACATACTTAAGTCATTTGATAGCACAGTAGCCTTTGCATTCACAGACATACCCTGGAGGATGTACGACATTCATATGGCAGGAAGAGAGGAGAAAGGCTAGGATTGTGTTAGTGAGGGTAGGAACTTTTAATGTTGGCAGTATGAGTGGTATGGGGACAGAGCAAGATGATATGATGGACAGAAGGAAGGTTGATATATAGTGGGTGCAAGAGACCAGATAGAAGGGGTGTAAGGCTAGGTGTATTGGAGTCGAGTCCAAATAGTTCTATCATGGTGTGGATGGGAGGATAAATGGTGTAGGGGTTATCCTGAAGGAACAGTATGGCAAGGGGTGTTTTTTGAGGTGAAAAGAGTGTCAGACAGAGTGATGTTAATGAAGCTGGACATTGATGGTGTAATGATGACTGTTGTTAGTGCATATGCTCCACTAGTTGTGTGTGCGATGGATGAGACAGAAAAATCTCTGATTCAGTTGAATGAAGTGGTGATGACTGTACCCAAGGGTGGGAGTAGTGATTGGAATAGCTTTCAATGGGCATATTGGTGAAGGGAACAGAGGGGATGCAAAAGTGATGGGTAAGTATGACAGGGGATGCAGAAGTGATGGGTAAGTATGAGAGGGATGAGTGATGGGTAAGTATGAGAGGGGATGCAGAAGTGATGGGTAAGTATGAGAGGGGATGCGGAAGTGATGGGTAAGTATGAGAGGGGATGCGGAAGTGATGGGTAAGTATGAGAGGGTATGCGGAAGTGATGGGTAAGTATGAGGAGGGTGTCACGGAAGTGATGGGTAAGTATGAGAGGGATCGTGTGGATGTGTAAGTATGAGAGGGGCTACAGAAGTGATGGGTAGGTATGAGAGGGGATGTAGAAGTGATGGGTAAGTATGAGAGGGGCTGCAGAAATGATGGGTAAGTATGAGAGGGGATGCAGAAGTGATGGGTAAGTATGAGGGGGGATGCAGAAGTGATGGGTAAGTATGAGAGGGGATGCAGAAGTGATGGGTAAGTATGAGAGGGGATGCAGATGTGATGGGTAAGTATGAGAGGGGATGCAGAAGTGATGGGTTAGTATGAGAGGGGATGCAGAAGTGATGGGTAGGTATGATGTTAAGCAAAGGAATGCAGAAGGTGAGATGCTGGTGGAGTTTGCAAAAAGGATGGACATGGCTGTGGGGAATACATTTTTTAACAAGACAGAGGAGCATAGGGTGACATACAAGAGTGGAGGGAGATGCACACAAGTGGATTATCTCCTATGCAGGAGGGACTGTTTGAAGGAGACTGGAGACTGTAAACTGGTGACAGGGAAAAGTGTAGTTAGGTAGCATGGAATGTTGGTCTGTGGGATGACGTTGTTGATCAAGAGGAAGAGGAGGAATGTGAGGCAGCACCCAGGATCAAATGGTGAAACCTGAAAAAGGGTGATTGTGAGGTTGAGTTCAGGGAAGAGTTAAGACAGGCAGTGGGTAGCAATGAAGCATTACCAAATATCTGGGTAACTACAGCACAGCTAATAAGGGAGATGACTAGAAATGTGCTTGGTGTGAATTCCAGACAGAGGAAAGAGGACAAGTGGACCTAGTGTTGGAATGAGTTAGTACAGGGAAGTAAACAGAGAAAGAGGTATGTGAAGAAGTGGGATTGTCAGAAAGACGAAAAAAGTAAACAGGAGTATAAGGAAATGGGATGCATGGCAAAGAGAGAGATGGCAAAGGCTAAGGATGAGGAGTATGAACGGTTGTATGAAAGGTTGGACACTAAGGATGGACAATAGGTCCTGTATCAATTGGCTAGACAGAGGGTCCGAGCAAGGAAGGATGTGCAGCAGATAAGGGTGATAAAGGATAAGAAGGGAAACATACTCACAAATGAGGAGAGTGTGTTGAGCAGATGAAAAGAGTGCTTTGAGGGGCTGTTGAATGAAGAGATTGGGAGAGAGAGTAGGTTGGATGATGTGGCTATGGTGAAACAGGAAGTGCAACAGATTATCAAGGAGAAATAAGGATAGCTATGAAGAGGATTAAGAATGGAAAGGCTGTTTGTCCAGATGACATACCTGTGCAAGCATGGAGGTGTTTAGGAGGAATGGCAGTGGTCTTTTTAATCAGATTGTTTAATGTAATCTGGAAAGTGAGAGGATCCATGAGGGGTGGAGAAAAAGTGCTTGTTACCAATTATAAGAATAAGGGTGATGTGCGGAGCTGTAGTAACTATCAATATCGATCAGTCACAGCATGAAGTTATGGAAAAGAGTAGTGGAAGCTAGGTTAAGAAGGGAGGTGACGATTAGTGATCAGCAGCATGGTTTCATGCCAGGAAAGAGCAGTAGAGATGCGGCATTTGCCCTGAGAGTGTTGATGTTAAAGTAAAGAGAAGGTTGGAAGGCGTTGCATTGTGTCTTTGTGGACTTAGAGAAAGCATATTGCATGGTGCCTAGAGAGGAGTTGTGGTATTGTATGAGAAAGTCAGGAGTGGCAGAGGAATTTGTAAGAGTGCTACAGGATATGTACGAGGGTAGTGTGACAGCGGTAAGTTCTGCAGTGGGAGTGACAGGTGCATTTAAGGTGGAGGTAGGATTACATCAGGGTTCAGCTCTGAGCCCTTTCTTATTTGCAGCGGTGATGAACAGGTTGACAGTCAAGATCAGACAGGACTCACCATTGACTGTGATGTTTGCAGATGACATTGTGATCTGTAGTAAGAGTAGGGAACAGGTTGAGGAGACCCTGGAGAGGTGGAGATATGCTTTAGAGAGAAGAGGAATTAAGGTCAGCAGGACTAAGACAGACTATATGTGTGTGAATGGGAGAGAGGATAAAGGAATGGTGAGGATGTAGGGAATAGAGTGTGCGAAGGTGGGTGAATTTAAATACTTGGGATCAACAGTTCAGAGTAATGATGAGTGTGGAAGAGAGGAGAAGAAGAGAGTACAAGCAGGAAGGGGAAGGTGGAGAAGAGTGTCAGAAGTAATTTGTGACATATGAGTACCATTAAGAGTGAGAGGTAAGGTCTACAAGATGGTAGTGAGACCAGCTATCTTATACGGGTTGGAGACAGTGGCACTGACAAAAAGACAGGAGTCAGAGCTGGACGTGGCAGAGTTAAAGATGTTAAGATTTGCACTGTGTGTGACAAGGGTGGACAGGATTAGTGATATGTATGTTAGAGGGTCTGCCCAGGTTGGACGATTTGGAGACCAAGAAAGAGTAGAGCAGGATTATGGTGGTTTGGACATATGCTGAGGAGGGATGCTGAGTATATTGGGAAAAGGATGGTAAGGATGAAGTTACCAGGTAAGAGGAAAAGAGCAAGGCCTATGATAAGGTGATTGGATGTGGTGATAGAGGACATGCAGGTGATTGGTGTGACAGAGCAAGATGCAGAGGACAGGAGGAAATGGAGACAGATGATTCGCTGTGGTGACCCCTAACAGGAACAGCCAAAAGAAAGAGAAGGAGGTGTAGCATCAGTCTTCACAGGTTGCAAGTGATTTGCCAGACATAACACAACTCTATTAGTAAATGACTACAAATATGAGGCACACATATGGTCAGTGTGCATAACACTGGACAGTTGAATGGTATGAGCTCAGTATATCACATGGAGTTCAACACACACATCTGCAACAGTATTTCACTATGCAAATAACCTGTATATGGTTTGTCACATTTCTGTGACAGACATATATTATAGATGTATTCACAATTAACATATGGATACCTACAACATCCCAGTAGCTGGCTAGCAGTGTCACAGAGTCAGTATAGTTCAACACACACTCCAGTAGTAGTCATATGTGAGCCATCCTTTCCTGGGGTGACTCAGGGGCCTGAGCTGTGATCTATGTCACTGCAGACAGACCCAGTTGCAATGGCCATATATCTGTACAGCAAGCCTTGCTGAGACATATTTGTTGTACTTCCTATTTCCCCTTCTATTCTATTACATTCTTACTTGTTTGACATACCGTTGTTTTCCACGTATGGTTGTCCCCCCCCCCCCGAAGCAGCTTGCCTTTTGTAGGAAATGCTCATGAGCAGCTGATGGACCTTACTAATTGCATGCAGAAAAGCTGTGGTGTTATTCCTACAGCCAATGGCATGACAACACACTACTATAATTGTTTACTTCATGTGGGCGTTGCTCCTTTTCCTTGCCTTGAAGAGGACTTCATGAAGGTCGGTGAACAACAGCATCATAGAAGGTAACTGGAAATACCTCTTACAATGAAAACTGTGGAGACAGTCCAACAAATCAGGGGAGAATGTTCCAGACATAAGGACAGAATGTAAGTACTGCTGTTATACAGTTAATAAATGCTAGTTTAACAAAGTTTGTGTGGACATGGCTTTTCTGCTTGATTTTACGTCTGACAGTTGTTATGTGGTTGACATAACTCTGAACTTTTTGTGCTATCTGCTGAATGGCCAGATTTTGGACTCTCATGTTTGGTGTGTTCCTCAGACAATTTTTGTCTTTGGAAAATCAGTAGCATACTGTGGGGATTGCAGTCAGTAAATGGTATCATCCATGTGTGTTTCTGACTTAATATCCCTCAGAAAAGATATGTTGCAACAAACCCTGTTACACCAGCAACTGTCTCAGTTTATAACGGAAATATTTCACATATGCCCCTGTTTTGAGGTCTCTGTTCCCCAAATATGTCAGGCTTTGTCTAGATTTCATGCAGTAAGAGGGTGATAGGTAGGGTATATCATTATTTATTGCCTTCATTCCCGGTACCATCCCAGTGATGTATCAGACTGCCAGACATGATATGTGTAAGAGGCCTTATATATGAGAACAAAGCCCGGACATTCAGTGGGACTATGAGGAGCTGAGAGGTCTGTGTATTTCTGGCAATTGTTGACAGACTGTCAGGACTGTGTAGCAGTGTAGTGTGTCAGTGTTATTTGGCCTATGTTGGGAGAGGGGTGGGTGTATGTGTTATGGCTCCTTTTCTATCTGCCTGTGGATGCAGCTCCAGTTTCTGGAGGCCTATTGTTGGTATATGTTTGTAGGGGTAGACAGAGACATATCCCATACCACATTCAGTCATTATACTACACTGTGAAGTGGGCCAGTGTATGTAGGGGTAGTGTGTGAGTGGCAAACATGTTGAGATGTTTTTGTTCATACAGTCCTTATACTGTACTGTTCCTTTGGGTTACCAGTATGTTACTGTGACTGCGGTGGAATTGGTTGCGGGTATGCACTTTCACACTGGTGCCTGTTTTTCAGTGCTGTTACATCCCTGTAGTGCCTGATATATGTGCCAGTACATGTGTAATTTCCCATAGCAGATTTGGGTTAGTGTTGTGTCAGTCTGACTGTAGTTTGGACAGTGCTTGGTGACATGCTTAGCAGCTGAGGGTAGTTTCCCTAATGTGATGTTATGTCCAGATATTTGTAGGATGTTCTGTTGCCTGGCCCTATAAGTGTTGTGTATTTCTGACACATCAGTGGGATGATGTGAGGATTTCAGTCACAAACTAGTGAGAAGTAATTGAGTGTTGGACTTGTGCTATTTCAGTCAATATATGTTAGGACAGACATGAAGGTGTTACTGCAGCAACTGTGTCAGTTTATCTACTCCAGTATTTCAGATATGTCCCTATTTCCATGGCTTTCTCCCCCACTTTGTCAGGCTTGGTCCAGATTCATTGCACTAAGAGGTTCTGAGCCTACCTCTCAACTGTCTAGATTATTGCAGTATGTCCAGGTTTATTGCTCATATTTCTGGACTGTTCCATGGATTTGTTATTTTTATATCCCTGGTAAATTACTGTGATGATGTGAGGGTTTTGGACAGTAAATGCTGACATACATTTCAGTTTCAGGACTCACATCCTTCAGAACATGTATGCTGAAACAAACCCTGTCATTCTGGCAACATTCTACATTTCTAAGAGCAATATTTAAAATATGTCTTTAGTTTGGGCCCATTGTCCCCCCATTTGGACAGCTTTTGGCTAGATTTCTTGCACTAAGAGGTTGAGAGGTATGGTTGTGAGGTATGACTCCACTACATGTTATGGGCATATATGGTTTCATTTCATAATCTCAAATTACGGAAATCTCAAAATTCACTAACCCGAGACCATGAAGCTGAAAACCAGAATGCCGGAAGTGCATAAGAGCAAATTCGAATATCACAAATCCACGCTTATGCATTTCTGGTATGTTGCGTGTAGTGTTATGGTGCCTGAAATTGCAGGTAATTGAGTGTTTGTGTGTGTTTTTGTATATTGTGTGTGTGTGTGTGGGTAAGGGTAGGGAGGTGTAAGCGTGAGTGTTGGATTTGTTGGTGTTTGTGTATGTGTCATGTGTATTTGTGTGTGAGTGAGTGGAGGATGGCATGGTGTGCATTTTTTTTTTTTTATGTTATGTGCGACCTCGGAATTGGTATATATAAATGGGGGGTGTGGGGGGCACAGCCCCCAAAATGGGAGGTGCAGCGGGGCTTGCACCCCTGCTTATATGTAGTGTAGGGTTGTGTGGTTTGTGCGCTGTGGGTGGAATGGTGTGTATGTTAAGTGGTGTATGGGGTATGTATGTTTGTAATTCTGTGACTCGGGATTGTGAGTTTCGGTGTTGTCAATGGTTCAACTTTATAGTCTCGGGTTACTGAATTTCGAGATTTCAGTAATTCGAGATTATGGAGTGAAACCGCATATATATATATATATATATATATATATATATATATATATATATATATATATATATATATATATATATATATATATATATATATATATATATATGTGTGTGTGTGTGTGTGTGTGTGTGTATATATATTTTTATTTATTTATTTATATATATATATATATATATATATATTTATATATATGTGTGTGTATCTATATGTATATCTCTATTTATATTATGTATATATTTTTCCATATATGTATATGCATCTGCATACATTTATACATGTGTATCTGTATAAATACAAAACCTGATTGATTCTACGTAATCTTTTCCCTACTGTTGAATGTCTCTACTGCATGAAATTTTTGAGAAAAATATCAGCAATTCTTACAACTAAAATGGTGTAGTGGTACATTTCTCTATGGTGTACAGGGGACTGGATTTGAGACTTGGCAGGGCTGATTATTTTGTTGCTAGGCAGAACAATGGCTGATGGAAACAGAGTGATTAAATCAGTTTTAATCAGTTGTAGGTGGGTTTGCATGATGCTAAGTGATGCCAACACATGGTTAAACATACAGATCCTGAATCTGTGTTGGCTTCACTTAGCGACATTTACCAGTGTGCAAATTCACCTAGCTGCACTACTTGCTGCTTAGCATTCAAGTTTGAGCAACCTGCTTAGCATAGATGAGCATTGCTAACCATTGCTCACACTTCATTCCTATAAAATACCATACCAATGACTTCATTTAGTAAGTGTATATGTTTTCCAATACATGACATGGCTCTATGTGCTTTCATTACAGTAGCAAGGGGTGTAACTATATTATATGGGACACAGGTATACATGGGTGGTTTCACATGTTATATGCACTCACGCTTCCATTTTACACCTGCTACACTACCCTGGGTGACAAAAATAACTTACCTCATATTTTAATATGAAAATAGTACTTTTAACACTGCTTTCTCATGCAAAATTGGATTGCCTGTTGTAGTACTCAAACCATATACGCCTGCGTGCAAAGCTGGGACTCTGACCACTACACTATCTTGGTTTGGGGATTTGAGCTGTATATTTTTGTTTATCTCCTATTGCATATTAATATTATATTATTATATTAAATGGAGAGTATTGAGGTTTGCGGCCATGTCATTGAGGACTGTTGTCATGACATAATGGGATACATTTCAGTTTCAGACTTGTATCCTTCAGAACATTCATGCTAATGCATAACCTGTTTTCTATCAACTTTCTGTCTGTCCTCTGTACAGATGGGATGACACAGATGCACAGGCTGTGGTTGACTACACTGCAGAATGGGTCTGAGAGCCCATGCCTGTGTTCATGTAGGATGCAGCCAGGAATGGTATCAGGCCTATGGTGTGTTGTCTTTGAGATGGCATTACAGACCTGCTTCCTGATCATGAGGGGAGGGGGGCAGGTGCAGTACATGCACATGTGTACCTCTGGGGGGACAGCGGGGTGAATTTTACACTTCACCTGTCTGCCACCGGTTGCCTATATCTATGGCATATGTGTATGTGGTGTTATTGACCACCACTACAGAGCAGATATGTGTGTTGCCTCTGGAATTGCAGACACATGTCTTGAAGGCCTAGTGATTGACCTTGGTGGATGTATCCAGTTTGCACTCAAAGACAGCCTTAGTGTACATCACCTGTGACCTTATTTGCTTGTGCAGAAGAAAGTGACATGGCTGCTAATGAGGCATCTGTTCCTTCTGGCCCATCCTGTGATTATTTCCACTTATAATGGCAGTTGTGTATTGCTGCTGTCAAACATAGCCATTCAGCCTAACTTGAGGGTGTTGATGTTGTCCTGCCAGATATTGCTGAGGCCATACAGCGATGTAGGTGCCACATAGTACTATGGTGTGGGCCTGGATACTGCTGCTAGTTCCAACATATGGGATGTCTTTCATGTGTTCCTTGCCCCTTTTCCTGGTCTGTGCAGAGGACATTACTGAGGTGTGGGGGCTACAGCTTTACAGACAGTAGGTGTGAATACCTTACAGGACAGGACATGCAGAGACAGCCCAACAACATGGGGGACAATGCTCCAGAATTGGGTACAGAGTTGATGTCATTAGTGCTCTTATACACATGGAGGGTTGCTAGATTGACAGGGTACATCTGGACATGCATTTACTAAGTGACTTGACATCTGACAGTGATATGCCTCTGACATACCTCTCAACTGGCATGTTATCCACAGAGTGGCCAGAGGTTTGCCTGTTATGTTTGATCTGTGCCTTGGACAATGTCTGCTTTTGTGGGGTCAGTAGGATAATGTGAAGATTGAAATCCCTAATGCTTGACATCCATTAGTGTTCCAGACATCATATCCTTTAGGGATGTTATGTTACAACAACACGTGTAACACCAGCTACTGTTTCAGTAACATAGACCTGGTTCAAGGCAGCAGAAAGCAACCCTGCCCTACCAGACTATAACTCATTCCACACCTTTTGGCCCCAGAACTTGGACTGATGCTCCAAAGGTGGTGGTGTTTCCATATTTATAAAGGATGTGCACAAGTCCAGACTGGAAGCCCAACATAACACATCAAAGATATTTCAGGTGCAGCTAACATTGGGTATGACAGTGATTCAGGTCATAGTCTGCTATAGGTCCCCAACCATGTCCCAAGACTCACAGTCCACATTCCTAAGCACCCTGGAGAATATTAGGGTCCAATCAAACACTCTCATACTGGGCAACTTCAGCTACCTCCCATTAACTGGGAAAAATACTCATGCACCAATACACTTGCCCACAATTTCCTGGAATTCATTAATTCCCATGCCCTAGACCAGCTCGTTCTTACCCTCACTCACATCCTTGACCAGGCCATTACTAGCATGGGCAACCATTGCTCTACACCAATAGTCAACTCCTCCCTGGTCAGATTTGACCACAAACTAATCACCTTGGAAATCAACATCCCTCCCACCCCCTCCACAAAGGTAACCACCATGAAAAACTTCACCAAAGCTAACCTTGGGATCCTAAAAACAGAGGTGGGTAACTTCACGGCACCTATGCAAATGAAGAATAATTGCATGACCGCTGAATCATACACCAATTCTCTGTATGAACATGTACACAAATGCATGGATCTTGCCATACCCAATAGAACCAAGATGCTCTCCACCAAAAAATGGAAGCCAATCTGGTGGTCCCCTGCCATAAACAAACTCTGCAACAGAAGGAGAAAACTGATGCAGAATAAGGTGTAATCCCAAGACTGGAAAAACTCCCTTATCACACTCAACAAAAAGTTGTGATTCCCTCATCAAATCCTCTAAAGCTAGCTATGAAAACAAAATTGCAGCAGATATTAAAGACAACCACAAGGCCTTCTATAGTTATGTAAACAATCTCCACAGCAATATTCAGATTTGGTCTGAGCTACTGCACAATGGTACCTCCGATACTGAGCCAACATATATTGTCAATATGCTGGTTGACAGATTCACTGCTGACTTTACCCCTCTCTACCCCACCAAAGGACCAATCACAATACCAGTAGATTGCCAGGCACCCAGTATTACTATTGCACAGGTTAAAACAGCACTGTCCAAGGCCAAGAATACAGCTTGTATGGGACCTGACAATATCCCTGGCTGTGTTCTATATGAACTGCAGAGTGAACTGGCACCTCACCTGTATGCCCTGTTCTATCACAGCTTTGCCTCAGGCTTTGTCCCTATCAAATGGCGCACTGCTACAGTCATCCCTCTCCACAATGCAGGAGTGACTACAGACCCTTGGAACTATTGCCCCATTAGCCTGGTGAGTCTGATATGCAAAGCTATGAAATGCATCATCATGGACCTAATGAAAAAGGATATAGGGACTCTCCAAACTCTGGATCCCACACAGTTTGGTTTTGTAAAGGGTAGATCATGCCTGATCAATCTGGTCAACTTCTTTGAGTCAGTCAACAAAGCAGTGGATGAAGGCAAGATGGTTCATACAGCCTACCTTGACCTGGCCAAGGCCGTCGATACTATTCTCCACTCCAGAATCATAGAAAAACTCACTAAGTTAGGCATCAACCTCTATATCACTAGGTGGGTTGCAAACTGGCTCACAGATAGAACCCATAGTGTGAAAGCAGCTTACTCCAAGTCAGACTGCCGACCAGTCACGAGTGGAGTCCCACAGGGTTTGGTCCTGGGTCCTCTCCTGTTTGGTATCTACTTCTCTGAAGTCCAGGCCAACATAAAGGGACTCTGGCTGACATAGTTTGCAGAGGATTGCAAGTTGGGAGCTATTATTAACTCCCCAAATTATGTTGACATCCTACAGAACAGTCTCACTGAGACCAAAGACTGGTGTCAGAACCATGGCCTTAAGCTCAATGCCAAAAAAATGTGTCATCATCCCCTTTGGGAAAAACCCAGTTCCTAAGAATTACCACATTGATGGTAGTCCTCTGAACACAGCAGGCATTATAAGAGATCTGGGAATACAGGCTGACAGCAGCCTCTCTTTTGACCATAACATTGCCGCTGTGGTCAGGAAAGTCCTTCTATGTGGCACATCTCATTACTAAGGGTTTTACATCCAGGAAGAAAGAGGTCATTGTCTCCCTCTATTCTTCCCTCATTAGGCCAATCATCGAGTACAATGCCCCATTTGGCATGTGCCTCACTAGACACCTGCAACAACAGGAGAGGCCACACATGTACCTCACAAAGAGAATCTGAGGCTTTGAACACTTGTCCTATATGGACGGACTCAAAAACTCCAACTATTCCTTGTCTGATATCACCTACTTAGAGGTGATCTCTGCTTGACTTACAAAACCATGTCTGACCCAGCTCTGTTAGAAATGCTACATCTAAAGAAATCCAAATCCCTCTGCATCACACACTCCACAGACCTCAACCTCATTACCACAATCAACAGAAAAAGCTGAAGGGACAGGTTCATAACCCAGAGACTTCCCATGCCATGGAAAAGGCTTTCCATACATGTCAAACAGAGCACCTTGCTGGCCCTCTTCAAGAGAAATCTTGATGAGTGGATGAGAAATAGAAAATTCACCCCGGGTATCACTCCAGTGGCTCTACTCAACAGAGGCATTGGGAACTAAGGTTGGTTGGCACAATACCAGGGTAATCCTATGGGTTAGGCTTGTAAAGACTCCAAAGTCATTAGCCTAGTACCACCTATGAACCTATGAACCTATGTATGATATGTCTCTCTTTCTGGCCCCCTGTCCACAAGTACATCATGCATTGTCCAGATGTCCTGCATTATGAGGTGCAGAGGTATGGTATATCATTAACTACAGACTGGACTCCAGTTATCATCCCAGAGACCTAGCAGCCTCCTGGCTGTGGTATGAGGCAGTGGCCAGGATTATGGTTCCACACCCTGGAAATTCTGTGGAAATCTGTACATATGACAGTTATGTATGTCTGACCATTGTGAACAGTCTGCCAAAATTGTGTTGCAGTGTTGTGTGTAAATGTTTGATGGGCTGGGTAGAGAGTGTAGCAGATGTGAGTGCCATACATCCTTTAACTGTCTGACTGTGCATGCTGCTATGGCTGCTGGTCGTCTATCAGTTCTGTATGCTTGTAGGGGCAGACTGTAATACCTCAGGATTCCCAGTGCACTGTGATTTTGGCCAGTATATGTCAGTGCAGTCTGTAACTGGCAACCAGGATATGGTTGTTCAGACAGTCGTTCTACTATACAGTTCATTTTGGGTACTTGTATGTTGCTGTGACAGTGGTCCACATGTTTTTGGGTGGACATTTTTTCACCACTGTCTGCTTTTCACTACAATTCCATCCCTGTAGCACATGCTATATTTGAATATACATGTGTAATTTCCCAGATCTGATGTGGGGGAGTGTCATGTTTGTCTTATTGTGCTTCATAAGGTGCTGGGTGACATGTTTGGCAGCTATCAGGGGATTTCCATTCTGTTACCTGACTGAGGTCATAACTCTACACTGTCCAGAGGCCTATACACTGTCCAGATGCATGGCTCATATGTTTGGTCTGTTCCCCAGACAGTTGTTTTGCTTGGCTAATCAGTAGGATACTCTGAGGAATGCAGTCAGTACATGCTAACATCCATTGGTGTTACTGACTTCATATCCCTCAGAAAGGATTTGTTACAACAAACCTGATAACACCAGCGACTGTCTAAATTTATAACAGCAATATGTCCAATAAACCCCTGTGTTTGGGCCTCTGTCCCCCAATTATGTCAGGCTTTGTCCAGATGTCATGCACTAAGAGGTTGAGAGGTATGTAGTATCATTATTTATTGCCTTCATTCTGGCTACCATCCCAGTGATTTCATAGATCCCCAGACATGTAACAAGAAAGCGGCCATAGATATGAGCCCTATGCCTATACATTCAGTGGGAAACTGTACTTTTGAGAAGTCAGTGTGTGTCTGGCCATTGTTAACAGACTGTCAGGATTGTGTAGCAGTGTAGTGTGTATATGTTATTTGGGCTGTGTAGGGAGGGGGTACATGTGAGTGTCATGGGCCCTTTCTATCTGACTGTGCATGCTGCTCTGTTTTTTTTTTCCTTACCACCTGTAAATGTTTGTACGGGCAGACCGTGTCATGTCCCATAACACTTAAAGGTTCAAATGACAAATTCACCACCTTAACAGGTACAAGCAAGCAAAATCTGAAGGTAATGCTACTCAGTGCTAGAAGTCTAAACCAGAAATGCATTCATTTGAGGCGTTCCTTAAAATGGAGAACATCGACATCTGCACAGTGACAGAGACCTGGTTCAAGGCTCCAGAAAGCACCCCTGCATTACCAGGCTATAATTCATACCACACCTTTCAGCCACCTAAACTGGACCGACACACTAAAGGTGGGGGCATGTCCATAGTCATTAAGGATATCCACAGCTCCAGGCTAGTTGCTCAGTATAATGCATCCGAGATTATCCAGGTGCAACTAACTCTGGGCAAGACCGCAATCCAAATTGTAACTTGCTACAGATCCCCCACCATGCCCCAGGATTCCCACTCCTCATTTATTGATACACTGGAAAATATTAGGGTACAACCCAACACCCTAATAATGGGTGATTTCAACTACCCCACCATTAACTGGGAAAACTATTCATGTACCAACTCTTTTGCTCAATGTTTTTGGAATTCATAAATTCCAACACCTTGCATCACCTTATCCACACCCCCACCAGGGGCAGCAAAATCCTAGACTTGGTCATTATCAACATGGGCAACTGGTGTGCCACACCAGAGGTCAATTCCTCATTGGTCAGATCCGACCACAAGCTAATCACTGTAGACATCCACATCCCACTTTCACCCCCCATTAGGGAAACCACCGTAAAAAATTTCTCCAAAACCAACTTCATGCTTTTTTAAGACATAAGTGGCAAACTTTACGACACCCATGGAGATTGATAGTAGAGGTACGACTGCTGAATCCTATACAAATGCACTTTATAAGCACTTACACAAGTGCATAGATCATGCTATCTCTAACAGAACCAAGATGCTATCCTCCAAAAAAAGGAAGCCAATCTGGTGGTCCCTTGCCATAAACAAACTCTACAACAGAAAAAAGAAACTGTTGCAAAAAAAGAGTAAAATCCCATGATTTGGAGGAACTCCCTGGTCAGCCTCAGTAAGAAGCTGAGATCCCTCATAAAATCCTCCAAAGCTAGTTACGAAAACAAAATCACCACTGATTCTAAATACAGCTACAAAGCTTTCTATAGCTATGTCAAGAATCTCAATGGCAACACTTAGATCTGCTCTGAGTTACATCACAATGGCACTAAATATACAGAACCAAATGATATTGCCAACATCCTGGCAGATAGGTTCAGTGCTAAATTACCCCCTTCTCATCCCATAAGGGGCCCATCTCTATACCAGAAGAATGCAAAGTGCCTGTAATCATGGCTGCATACGTAAAAAACGCACTCTCCAAAGCCAATACAGCATCCATAGGACCTGACAACATCCCAGGCTGCATTCTACACAAACTGCAGAATGAACTGGCACTCCACCTAAGCACCATGTTCAATCATAGCCTCACCTCAGGCTTTGTGCCCACTGAATAGTGCACAGTGATGGTTATCCCACTCCACAAAGGGGGAGTCACCAGGGACCCTGTAAGAATGACCACCCATTAGCCTAACGAGCCTGGTCTGCAAGACCATGGAATGTTTCCTCATGGATCTTATAAACAAAGACATTGGTAATCTCCAAACTCTGGACCCTATGCAGTCCGGATTGGTAAAATCAGATCATGTGTCCTAAACCTGATAGACTTCTTTGAAACAGTCACCAAAGCCGTAGACGATGGTAAGGTGGTTCACACAGCCTATCTATATCTCACCAAGGCTTTTGACACCATCCCCCACTCTGGAATTATAGATAAACTCAATACACTAGGTATAAATCCCTATGTCACAAGATGGGTTGCCAACTAGCTCACTGACAGAACCCACACTGTGAAAGTAGCAGATTCCAAATCCAACTTCAGACCAGTGACAAGTGGAGTACCACATGGTTCAGTCCTGGGTCCTCTCCTGTTTAGCATCTACTTTTCTGAAGTACAGGCTAACACAGAAGGTCTTTGGCTAATGAAGTTCACAGATGACTGCAAACTAGGAGCCATAATTGAAACTCCTAATGATGTGGACAGCCTACAAAAGGGCCTTATGGAGACAGATGCCTGGTGTCAAAGCAATGGCCTCACACTCAATGCCAAAATGTGCATTGTCATCCCCTTTGATAAAAACTCTGTACCCATGAGCTACCACATAGGTGGTAGTCTACTTAATGCCGAAAGTGTGACAAGAGACCTTGGGACACAGTTGGACAGTAGTCTCTCCTTTAAAAATCACATTTCCACAGTAGTCAGGAAATCCTTCTACATGGCACACCTCATCACAAAAGGTTTCTCATCCAGGAAAAAAGAGGTCATTGTTCCCCTATTCTCGTCACTCATTAGACCCATTATAGAGAACAACACCCCTTTTGGTATGTACCTCACAAGACATCTACAACAACTGGAAAATGCCTCAGAAATACCTCACAAAGAGGAGTACTGGCCTCAAACAGATGCCCTATGCAGGCCATTTAAAAAAACTCCAGCTTTACTCTGTCACATATCGCCTACTCAGAGGCGATCTCTGCCTATCATAAAAAGCTATGTCAAACTCAGAGCTGTTGGACATGCTCCACTTAAAGAAATCCCAATCCCTCCAAGCTACACACTCTAGGGACCTAAACCTTGTCACCACAATAAACAGAACATGCTGGAGGGATAGATTCCAGTCCCAGAGACTTCTCATACTCTGGCACAAACTACATATCTATATCAAACAAAGCTCCTCATCAGCACTCTTCAAGAAAAATCTTGATGACTGGAAAGGAAATAGGAAATTCACTCTAGGGATCATCTCTGTGGCTCTGCTCAACAGGGGCACAGGAAAGTAATTTTCTTGGGTAGCAAAAGCCAGGTTACCTTTTTGGCTAGGCTTATATAAGCCCTAGGGCTAATAGCCTAGTACCTACCTATGAACCTATGAAGATTCCCACTACACTATGACTTGGGGCTGTATATGTAGGGGCAATGTGTGAGTAGCAACTGGGCTATTGTTGCTCAGACAGTCATTATACTGTAGTGTTCAGTTTACTTACTGGTATGTCGCTGTGACTGTGGTGCAATTGGTTGTGGGTATGCACTTTCACACCAGTGTCTGTTTGCCACTAGTGTTACATCCCTGTAGTGCCTGCTATATTTGCAAATGCATGTGTACAGCCCCAGAGCTGGATTTGTGTTATTTCAGTCTGATTGTTGTTTGGATTTTGCTTGGTAGCTCAGTGTAGTTTCAGTAATGTTGTGTTATGTCCACATATTCGTAGGATGACCAGTTATGTGGCTGATGTCTTTGGTCTGGTCCCCACAACTGTTGTGTATTCCTGACACATCAGTTGGATGATGTGGGGATTGAGGTCACTAACGAATGAGAAACAATTTTGGCCCAGACTTGTGATATTTCAGTCAATATATGTTAGGACATACAGTGTTACTTACATCAACTTTCTCAGCTTATCTACTCACACATTTTGGTAGGTCACTATTTTCATGCCTTTGTCCCCCCACTTTCTCAGGCTTGGTCCAAATTCATTGCACTAAGGGGTTCTGAGCATACCTCTCCACTTTCAGGATTTTTACAGAATGTCCAGGTGTTTAGGCCATACTTTTGTTCTGTTCCACAATTTATTTGTATTTTTCTGGTAAATCACTGTGATGATCCAAGGATGTATGTCAGTAAATAATGACATAACATTTCAGTTTCCATCCTCATATCCTTCAGTAATTGTCAACTGAAACACACCCTGTTGCTGTAGCAAATGACTTCATTTCGAACAGTGATATTTGAAATATGTCCTATATGTGGCCAATCCCCACCATTTTATAGCTTTTGTACATGATTCTTGCACTAAGAGGTTGAAAGGGATGGTTCTGAGGTATGACTGCACTGCACGTTATATACATCTATATATTATATTTTTTCCTTCCTTTATATATTTATATATGTATATCTATATTATGTATACACTTTTTCATATATATATATGTTTAACTGAACAGACATATATAGAGAGAATTGATATTTGTGGGCATAGTACAGAAAGTTTAGATCTAAGGAGATGAGGTGGTATCTGGAGAATTGGGGTGGGAGGGAAGAGTAGCAGGCCACTCCCCCACCCACACACATATGTTGGTTGGTAATCTAGTAGTACTTAGTGAAAAGAAAGGATTAGGTCTGTCAAGAATGATGTATAGTGGTGATTCACGTATTGGCTACTACCTGAGTACAAGTTTACATATGTGTGTGTGTGTGTGTGTGTGTGTGTGTGTGTGTGTGTGTGTGTGTGTGTGTGTGTGTGTGTGTGTGTGTGTGTGTGTGTGTGTGTGTGTGTGTGTGTGTGTGTGTGTGTGTGTGTGTGTGTGTGTGTGTGTGTGTGTGTGTGTGTGTGTGTGTGTTTGTGTGTGCGTGTGTGTAAGTGTATGTGTGCACATATGTATATTTATAACATTAATGACTTATATGTGGCTACTATACTAGCAAATTTGCACAATTAAACTATTTGACTAGGAAGTTTGCAAAGTTCAAAGTTCCAGTGGATTTATGCAAGTGATTTTTTTTACTGGTAATGTACTGAAAAAAGAGTTGTGGTAGTTGTTTAGCCTTATTTTAGTTCAGTAAACTCCAATCTTAAATAAAATCTTGCATTAGAGTAATGAAATGAATCCACATAAATGTAAAGTGCAGTTAATATTAATGGCTACTGTGAGGTTAAGTTACTCATCAAAGCTCCCGTTTTTCACTGACAGTTGTAGCCTAAATTAGTATTGTGTATTTCGCAGATTTGTTCTCATCATCTGTGTTTATTAAATCTCATTTTCTGTCATGCTTCCCTTGGGTACATGTGTTTGAGTGTCGGCGTCATAACTCGGTTGAAATACAACCTGCCCTATTTTGGCATTCTCCGTCCACATCATCAGGAAAGTAAGAAGCTCTATAGTAAGGTACAATTTGCTCTCTCTCAAACTGGCTCTGAAATTTAAGAACGCAACACAGCATCTGTGCAAGAACTTCTTACAGAAAGTAATTCCCTGTGTGAGAGTAAGACTCATAGATGAGATCTCTCAGTGTGAATGTTCTGGAAATAAAACAAAAGAATTGAAGAATTCAAGTGGGAACTGTCCGATGTTTGGACCATTAGTGCACTTTTGATTCCATCCACGAGGCTGAAGCCTCCGTCAGTCTTGAACTATTCATAACAGACTCCTGTGCTCAAACACATTTCTGACCTGTAGTTAGTTTGTCTGATAACCTTCTTTGTTATTTTTTTTTGTCAGTGAAGTGCTTGGGTGAAAAACTCTTGAAGTTTATCCACTGAAGTTACTGGGGTGATTACTGAGAGCTTTTCCCACCAGTGTCCTACGTGTGGACTTTTTTTGTTATACAAGTATTGATCCCACACCAACTGTAACCATATAAAATTGTGGCATGAAGATCTTACTAGATCTTTCAGTAACAGGCTTGTGTACTGATCTGCGTAGTTGTGCTTTTTAAAGTCTTGACTAGAATCAATCATAGCTATTTTCACTAACTGTTTGCTTTTAGGGTTTTCCTTCAGACTGCATTATACACTAGTAATAAATATTACCTTGCTAGCTGGCTGTTCCTGCTTGATATGGAGTAAAACATGCAGGCACCCTTACGTCTTAGATATATCTTAAGCATAAACCATCCCCCGGATTCACGAAACCTCCGTGTAAGACTAAATAAGTCTTACTCGGAAACTGCAGTTGAACGGTATGACATCAGCGTGCCATGCACATTCATGAGGGCACGCTCACTCCACTTCAAGTCTAACACAGACCATACAGGAGGGCAGGGGGTGTGTCTGACTGCTGAGCAGTCCTAAGGTCCACGCCCCTGCAAGTGTCTGAATTGTGAAATGTCAACACACATGAGCGAGTCTGCTCAAATGTCAGCATACCCAACACAACACTCCCTCACATTGTAAACCCCCAGTAGAGTTCTAAAATGTAAAATATATATATTTTTTCTAATTCCCAATATAGCTGCCCATATTTGCGAGTGTTTGTGAGGGTGTACCCATAGCTTAGCTGCAGTTAGCAATGTCGACATTGAAGAGCATAATAACAAATGTTTATGCAAACCAATCCAAATAGCAATAGCGTAGTATTAGAACCTTCACACAAAGAGGAGGCATTCATGGTTCGAGTCCCACCACTCTCCTCTCTATTTTATGTTTCAAATTAGCATATGAAATAATCCCTGACATATATATTATATATATATATATATATATATATATATATATATATATATATATATATATATATATATATTTATATGACTAAAATATTACTAAAAAGCATTGAAATGGCCTATGTATCAGTGAACAAAATGTATATATAGAAATGTAAGAAGGGTCTTGACATATAAATGCCCGTAGCTAAGCAGCGCTTTACCCAGTGCAATCTAGTTGCCCACAGCTAAGCAGCACTTTACCCAGCGCAATATAGTTGCCCACTGCTAAGCAGCACTTTACCCAATGCAATATAGTTGCCCACAAATAAGCAGCACTTTACCCAGTGCAATAAGTTTGTACGGAGCTGCACACAGTGCTAACCACCACACCATAGGGCAACGTGGAGCAACATCGGGCAACGTTGGGCAACGTGGAGCAACATTGAGCAAAGTTGCCTAAACACAGCCACACCACCTAGCCTGTCTGGACAGTAGTAAAATAAAATGCAAAGACATGTTCTGAACCCGGGACACTGTGCACCATAATCAAAGCACCGAACCACTAAGCCATGACTGCTTAGGATAAACATCCACTGTTAACATACATATACTTATAAATGGTAGATTAAGTATTGCTAAGCAGGTATGCAGTTAGCTGAGAATTTTCAAAAATGGCCAATCACAAAAAAGTCCGGGAAATGTGGTATATTTAAGCTCCATAGGAGGGAATACTCGCCATAACTGACTGTAGCTCCCATCTGCAGTTAGAATGTCTGGTACTGGAGAGGGTACTCGCTTTCGAGTGCAACGCTGGGGCATCGAGGAGTCAAAATACATGGTTTGGCTCCTAGTCCATCGTCATGAGTCTCGACTCCTGCAGGGCCAGTTCCAAGGAACGGAGTATAAGGCAGAGGCTTGGAACCGGTTGGCTCATGATCTCACCAGTGCCACAGGCATCCCTTGGATTGGTGAGCAGGTCCGTCACCACCATGCAGACCTGAAGCGAAAGAAGCAGGACCTACTGAACCAATGGATCCAGGAGGCCTATCATATGCAAGATGCCCCACTACTAAGTAGGTAGCCATGGAATGCAGTATGTAAGACATGCTAATATAGTCTAAATAATGGATAGGTATGTCTCAATATCCCTTCATTTACTTCACAGCTGCAGGTGTCCGTGCTGCGAATCAGCAAGCCTATGCAGATAGGCTGCTAAGGCTGCACCACCAGACAGGTTAGTAATCATTCTGCATGTATTGTTATATAATATATGTGAGAGAGCATGAAAAAAGTGCTGTAGCCCAATAATACAGCTATAAAATGCCCTGAATAATTTCTCTGCATGTACTGTTATATAACATAAGCCAGAGAGACAGAAATAGAGTGTAGTAACCCATTAATAAAGGTAAAATAAGTCTGGAATACTATCACTGCATGTACTGACATATAAAATAAGTGAGCGAGCCTGAAAAAAGTGTAACCTATTAATAAAGGTATCATATGTTTTGAATAGGTCTTCCGTATGCACTGTAAAATCAAATAAAGGAGAGAGTCTGTAGGAAAAAGTGTTTAATGTAATTAATAAAGGTATAATACTTGGAGTGTGTCTGTGTCACTTACTTTGAAATGTTGTTGTACCCTTGCATTAAATAAATAGTACTGTTGTATTAAGTGCTGTCAACCCACAGTTGTGCAGTCCCATATAAAGTGGATGAAGGAAGTGCCAGTAGCTGTGAAGCATATATACAGTCCTCAACAGTCGGTAAATGGCTGTCATGCATAGGTAAATCTGGCACACGAGTAGCTTGTCAAGGTGTTCACCAGAAATGTGAGTGTGCTACATGAAATGTAGGGTTCTGTAGAAATTTAACTGAAAATGTCACGTGAACACATCCAGATAGGTAGATACATAAATATAAAAATAAAATATAACTATGTAGCAGTAACATCTGCATCTTGGACAGTTAGTATGTCAGATATAGGTCAGGTATATAATGAACTAGTCAAACCCATTACACAATCTAATGCATGCTGCCAAGTGTAATAATACATGTAGCTGCAGTCAACAGGAATGTAGTGTAGACTAAAAGTACTTATAAGATGTTAATGGAGGCTTCTTTTTACACCCTACTCTATGTGCATAAACAATGCAATTCCACTCCTCAGTGGGTATGTCTAATCTCAAAATATTTGATGGGACATATGTCCTATTGTTCTATAAAAATCTGCATTTTCTTTGATGTATGTGCCCTGTTCAAACACCACAATCTTGGTGGCCTGTTGCCACCAATCATCCCTGCATGTTGTTGTAATGTCCACTGTTGTTTAATAAATGCATGTGTTATGCTTGCTGTTCAACTGTTGGAACCCTGGTGTGTTGGGTTAATGGGAATATTACTGCATGCTGTTACAACTAATTTGGAATGCTGTTGTCTATGTTGTAATTAAACACACATAATCACAGAACGTATGGGAAGGCCGGTCCCAGCAGACCCACCTGTCCCTCCTCAGCTGGCGATTGCACCCGGCACCAGCAGGTCTGGTGCCCAGCTCACATTACCCTCCTCCGTAGGTCCTGTGCCACCTTTGTGGAAGCGCTGCAGGGGGTGCCCTGCATGGGTGGAGAAGGGCCACCTTTCACCCTCTGAAGGGTCCGGGTTGTGGTGCATAGGGAGATCCAGCGTTTAGTCACTGATCCCCTATGCCAGCTCAAGGTGAGAGTGGTGCGACTCACGGGTGAGCCTGCCCCTCCTATGCAGCCCCCAGCACAGCCACCCCTGGGAGTGTGAAGGTGCGGTGGTGACTGCCCATGGGTGGGGATCTCAGTCCCACTGTTACCATCTGTGGGCTCATGGGCTTGCGATTTCCAAACATCCGTCCCCGTCAATTGTGTTCACCCACCCCATGTGTCATACATACTCTGCCACTGTATGCGTCTTGTTTGTCTTGTCTGTTTACCTCCCAAACCTACCTCCCCAAATATACCTACTTCCTCTAACTCACATTCCACTCTCACCTGAAAAAAAAAAAGGGCAATCTGTTCCCACAAAAAAATTATGCCCCATACATACCTGCCCATTTCGCACACATGTCTGCTGGACATGTAAACTGATAGTTAGAATTGGCAGTACAACATACTTTGTTGTCCTCACCCCTCTCTCAGGGATGGAAAGTTTCAAATTTCACTCCAAATTTGTAACTTATTCACAGCTATTGCTGGTAAAGAAATGGGCAGCTATGGATTTTCCCTACACCTGTCCTGCACATCCCGAGCTGGTTTCCCCCGCTGTCTTTCCCTCTTTGTGCCCCCTTTTTCACCACTTTCCTATCTCCCCATTTTCTTTTCTTTTAAAGAAATTAGCGCGGGGGTTAGCGGGAGTAAGCACTTTTAAGCAGCAGTTATTGGGTTTGAGCGAGTGTGCACATTTGTGCGCTAAGCTTAGCATTGCTAAGCATCGTGCAAGCTCACGCAAACCCGCTTACAACTGCTAAAAGTGCCTTAATCACTCTGTATGTCAGGGCCCTTGTTCTGTTCAGCAGCAAAATAAAATACCTCTGTCAGTCTCAAACCCCAGACCTTGGACACACTTGACTGTATGAAGTACCATTAAGCCACAGCAGATATACAATAACTTGGTGCTGAAATAAATATATCATGCAAAACAATGAGTGAATGTAAAGGAAAAATAGGAAGGCCATAACACAAAGCTTGTTATGTGGCTCTTTACCAGCAATTGTTGTGGAATTGCATTACATGACTGTGATAATAGAAGTAGCCTTTCTAGCAGCAAATAATGTTATTGAGGCACTTTACAACCCCCACACAGTATCATAGCAGCACAAACACTGGCATATCTGATTAGGGCAGAGGCCATACTTCCTGATTGTGAAACATATTTTAGCTGTGTCCCTCTGAATCCTTCTGAAAAGTACTGACATTAGTCAGAGAGGTGTTGCATTACACAATGAATAATCACACTAATAACAGTAGACACCGCCTGTACTTCATAAAAGGAGTACTAATCCATATGCACTGCTTCACTCAAGTCTACACTCACTGTCTCTATTAGTTGGAAGGTGTACCTCACTTTTAACTACCTATCCCTGACTCCAAGCAAATATGTATCTGAGTGTTTCATAGGCCTGACAGAGGCACAAACACACAGGCATATCAGCTCATCTGCTGTTACACACTCTGCAAATAGCTTTGTGAGGACTTCCACAAGCATACCCTTATGTAGGAGTACAACACAGAAATACCAAAGGATCTAGCCATGTACTGGTAGCAACTGACTGTAACAATGCCATTGTACCAGTGCTGAAAACACCTGTGGGTTGTACAGACAAAGAATAACAGGCTAACATCTGGCTACCATCTGGATAGGTTCACAGTTGGGAACTATGCAGACAGACCACCTGCCTTGATAAACCAACAGGTACACACCAATCCATTAAGTCCAGTAAGATAACACTCACACAATAAGATGTAATGCTCTCTGTATGTCTGCATCCCCCCCCCCCATATTTTAAATATACGTCTGTTTAGGGGCAACCAAGGATGTAGGTAGACATACTCAGTAGTGGAAATGTCCAGTTTACCTGAGACTCCTGTGCTAATATCAACAATAAAAATACACAAACCCTGCAGAAGTGAGTACATCAATATGCACAGTATAACAGTCCACACACAGTTCATGTGTCAAACAAATACTTCTCAAGAACTACTTTTGTATGGCAGTCAATTACATAAGTAGAAAAGAAACTACATACTCACATATTACATAAGTAGAAAAGAAACTACATACTCACATATATCTTGTGTAAGCATTTGTAGGGCTGACTTAAACTCTACACTGATAGCTCTGTACTGGAAGTGGCAACAGTCAGGTCTGAGTACAACATGTACATCACTGTCTACACCTCTAGCTTCAGATATAAGAAGTATACCAACCTTTTGACTTAAAAAACAGTGTACACAGTAAACAGGCATGGGCCCCACTCTGGAAATCTGAAAGGGCTATGCCTACAAAACTTAGCAATTTATAGCATCAGGTTGCTATGACAGTGAGTACTGCAATTAACACACAGCAGGCTGTATGCAATTACCAAATGCTGGGCACCACTTGGTGCAGAGGTCATCACATGCACATGTGCAGATACCTATAAAAGCAGACTGTATTTGCTATCCCACATGCAATCATTACATTGCATGTGATAAAGCTTCACAGAACTTGTGGATGAGTGAATACTAGTTATAACTTAATAACACAAAAGTTTAATTGAGTAAAAATACTCGAGTGAATCAGCAAACAAATATATTAATTAATTTAAAAAAAACTTAATTAATAAGCAAAGGGAATTAAGTAGAAGCAATCTCTACTTAGGCAACACCAAAAAAAAATTGTAAAGAAAAAAAACAGACGGACCTGAAAGTGACAAACAGGTATGTGACAGAAATGTGATTACCAACAAGTAGTAGATGTTTATGAAGAGTACTGTAAATACTTTGAAACATGCATATGTGGCAGCAGTAGGTATGTATGCACTGATGCCATGCATGACTACTGCCATGGACAAATTAGTGTGTAGCTGTATGCAGTGGGACATAACTGTGACATATGTAGCTCAGCATTTAATGTCAAACATCCGATCATGTCATCTATGTTCTGTACAGTACTGTGTATAATGGCTGTCTGGGGAGTAGTGCAAACAGCTATATAAACATGGATGTGACAGAGTAACACATGCATGATAGTCATATAATGTGTAGCTTAGCATTGGCAACTGCTGTACCAGGCTAGTATAGCAATGTAGCATTAGCAGCTATAAATGCTCCCTGTAATATTACTGCCATGCACACATGTGACAACTGTTCAGTTGTAGCAAGGCCCAACAGGTAATCCGTGAGGTCTACAGAGGTACAACAGTGTGTACCTTGTGTGTGTATGGCACACACATATGTAGATATATTTATGTGTCAGATATATTAGCATCTTAACATGTGCATAGAGCAAGGTACATACTGCAACTGTTTGTGAAGGGTGGACATATATATGTTGGTGAAGGTTGTTATGTGCATATTGCCATGTAGGTTGTAGTGTGTGGAAAACAAGACAGCATACAGTGCTGGTATATGACATGTGGTGTTTAAACGCTGTGGATATGATTTGCTAAGTTTATAGTCTTCCAGACAGGGAGTCCTGCTAAAGATACATGGCCTGAGAATACCCTCAATGCATTCTGCACAAGACTGTGCAAAATTATTACATAACTGTATCTCTCTCAACCCTTGCATAATTGATATTCCCACCATGAAAGGTGGACTGTATATGTGCCTACATGTAAATCTATATGTACACCAATGGATGTTTATATGTACGCTCAAGCTCAGTGTTGTAAATGTATTGCCATCCCTTTTGTTAAAAACTCAGTACCCATGAACTACCACATAGGTGGCAGTCTACTCAACACCAAAAGTGTGATAAGAGACCATGGGACACAGGTGGACAGTAGTGTCCCTTTTGATAATCACAGTGCCACACTAGTCATGTAAACTGTGTATGGTCCACATGTCATACATGGAATAAGAGGTCAGTGCTCCACTCTACTCATCAGTCATAAAACCCATCATAGAGTACAATGGTCCTTTTGGTATGTACCTCAGAAGACATCTACAGCAAGTGTAGACGCCAGGCACAAACACCACAAAGAGTATTACCAGACCCAAACAGATGCCCTATGCAATTGCAGGATTGAAACTCCTACCTAACTATTTTATGATACTGGAGAGATACACTTTAAGACGACACGCTATATGCTTTATTTGGAGTTTTCATTTCCACTGCTATATTTGTGTGATGCTGACATCATCAGACTAGACATGGTACTGTGTGTGCACTTTGTTTTATGCAATCCCAGGACTGAGACATGGGGGAAAGCAGGTGTTACCAGGACTCCACAATTCTTACCTTGTGTGAGCTATCTGTGGCTCAGTTGCCAATCCATCCAATGACAATACATATTTATGCACAGGTTGTTTATTTTGTGGATATGACATATGTCTGGGATGTTGGAAAAGGCCTATTCAAAGTGTATGTGGGACGTGTGTAGCTCATTTCATTGATGTATGTCCTGGGTGGCTGCCTTGCAAACAGTATAGCAGGTTTGGGAAACATGATCTGCCCATGAACAGTCCAAAGTTGGTGGGGTTGTGTGTTTATAGGATTCCAATAGCTCTGTTTCTGACTCTATGGCCTTGCAGATCAGACTTCTTAGGCTTATAAGACTATAGTTCCCATTGTCTGTTGTGCACCAACACTTGTGTAGTGCATCATATGTTGCTGTAACCCATTCAACAGTTTCATATCCTGTAGAGAGGGTGAGACTCAACCGACTGTTCCGGTGCAGGTTCTGTTTGTTCTGCAGTTCACTTATGACACATATAGGGACACAATGTAATCCAACTGATGCCATGTTTTCAGCTTTGGAAGGAGCTGTTTACCCATTCTACATGTGATATCTCATGGTATGATGATAGGGCCTTTTGTCAGTGGGAGGTGGGTATGTATGTATGGGCCTGTCTGACAGGATGTTGGCATTGTCAGTCATTTACAGCTGGCCCTGACTCAGGACATATATGAGTGTACATTGCTATTTATGACATAGCTGAAGGAAGTGTCATGGTTCTGTATGGACTCGTTCGCAGATAATCTTTCCATGACCTGGACTGGATAGTGTTTGGAGTGCACATTGTTTATTGATGATACTGATTTCGTGTTTTTTTTTTCTTTGCTTTTCAACTTTCTATGACCAAACTAAGTATCTGTAGTACATATTTGATTATGACAGGGTTTCAATATATTATATATGTGTCTGTTGTCATATCACTGTGTGCACAAGCCAGGATTGGTGAATTGTCAGAGGTTCCTGGGTTAACACATGCATCTGACTGATATGTGTGGCCCACTGCTGTACTCGGACATGGCCTAAGTGTGTGAGGATGCCCAGTTTGGACTTTCAGTATGTTGTTGGCTGACATTTGCCTCATTTATTCAAGTGTGTGAGCATGCCCAGTGTAAACTTTCAGTATGTTGCTGTGTGAAGTCCACTACATTTCTTGATGTGTGTGAACATGCCCAATATTAACATTTATACTATATGTGTGTTGTAAATCGAGTTGTATTTTTACTACAGGGCTGACCTTTGTGTCATAACTCTACAGGGATTATGCTGTGCCTGCGGGGTTTCCAGGAGACACTCTGCATAGACTTATCAACATTTCTTCATACAGACTGACCAGTGAAATACTGTCATGGTTTAGTACTGTGACTATGGTGCACAGTATCCTGGGTTTGAGGACTGTCACTGCTTCATATTTTCATACTGGACAGACCAGACTGCTTAAGGAACAGTAACGCAAATATGACCATGTTTACCTGCTTTTGCTGAACTATGCCCAACTTTGACCAAACCTGCACAACATTGCTCAACGTTAACCAACATTGATGAACGCTGCCCAATATTGCTAAACATTGCCCAAAGTTGTGCTACTTAGTGTGTGCAATTTTGTTTACATGTACTAAATAGTGGTTAAAGCTGTTTAGCACTGCTTTATATTGCTTAAAACATGGCAATCATGCCTCAGGTGGTGCTGCAGGACTGCCTATGTTGAATGCACATATTACACTCCCTGTATATGTTTGACAACAGGTAGTGTCAAGTTGGGCATCCCTTTTACTATATGTGCCAGTCAGAGAGAGGTATCATTTCCAGGGTTCCTACTGAGCCAGTGTATATGCTATGCGTTGCCTCTTTGCCAAGGGCAAAGCATACTGGGCATGCCTCCTTCTGCCTACTGGGGCAGGCTCAGGTTGTTCCTCCTCCGAGTCATGCTCTGCCTGTGATGGCCTTGGCAATGGTGGGGGGCTGTTTGGCCCAGCCCTATGCTGCTCCTGATGCAGCTGTTTTCGCAGGATCATATTATGTAGCATAGCACATACCATGACTATTTGGGTACATGTAGTTGGTGAGTACTGCAAGGCTTCACCAGATGTGTCCAGGCACTGAAACCATGACTTGAGCAGCCCAAACACACGCTCGATTAAATTTCATGTTTGTACGTGTGCCTCCTTATGGCATTCCTGTTCAGGTGTGTGCGCATTTATGATGGGTGTCACCAGCCACGGCTCCAGTGCATATCCAGCATCCCCCACTAAGTGACCATGAGGGATGTCCCCATTGGCAAATGTCTGGTACAGCTGTGTCAGATGCCAGATATTGGAATCATGGTAGCTTCCAGGGCAGCCAGCACACACATTCCTTATTATGCCCTCGGCATCACACACGACCTGGCAGTTGATGGAGGGGAAACCCTTGCGGTTAAAGTAGACCCTACCCTGCTCACCAGCTGGTGCTTTGATGCATATATGCGTGCAGTCTATTGCACCCACTACCTCAGGGTATTCCGCTATTTGCTGGAAAAGACGCAGATTGCTGGCCAGTACCTCACGGGAATTGGGGAAATATACATGATCACCTACATGTGCTGACATGGCATTCAGGAACTGGTGCAGTACCCTGGATGCTGATGCCTGTGAAATCCCCATCATATCACCAGTTGGTCTCTGGAAGGTACCTGTTGCTAGTATTCTTAGGCCAACACATACCTTGGTTTCCACTGGAATGGGTTCACCTCTGTTGGGTCTGTGTGTGAGGTGTGGCCTTCACAGCTCAACAATTTGCTGCATGAGGTCTCTGTCCACTCTATAGCACTCCACTATCTCCAGCTCATGTAGCCCCTGGTAGGCTACCCTGGGCCTGTACACTCTTCTCCGTCTCCTCACTGTGGGTTGCTCAGCAGCATTCACATTGTCACCACCCTCAGCATGTTGCATATGTCGCCTTATAACAGCAATGGCAGCCCCTAACATTTCTTTGTCTCAGTAAAGCTTTTTCAGTTTTCACTTCTATTAGCTTACTGCAGTGTTGCAGTGTCTCTAAGAAAAACATAGTGGAAAGTTGTTTGCAGAGTTTTAAGTGCTGGGCTGGGCTAGTGTACTGCCTGGGTAATTGGCTTATTCTGATTTGTTTCACCTGCTAGCTCTGCTACTTCTCCTTGGTTAACTTCTTACTATTTGTTGTGCTTCCTTTTCCCTTTCTGCTTCCATAGGGGACAGCGCCGTGCAAACAAGTGCAAACTCATGCACACAAGCTCACACGCGTGCGCACATGCTTACACGGCCTAACACTTGCTGACTCCAGCTTAAACACGTGCACACAGGTGCACATATGCGCACACAGGCTTACTCAGTTTTACAGGTGTGCACATGCACACATACACGTTGCAGGCACTTCTACAAGAAACTTTGGTGTTGTCCACGGCATACACCTTCAATTTCTTGCCTTTAGCTAGGATACCTGTTGACACGCCTCTTCCAGTGGTGGGTAACTGACAGCAAACCCATGCCACTCTGCTCCAATGAGCTTACATTCTTTCATACATACCCCCCTCATGATGTCACCTATCTTCTACTCTGATACTCCCCTTATCCTACTCTTACACTCCACGGACTTTGCTCATATGCCATGTGAAATTGAGATTCACTATCCTTACTCTCATTTGCATAGGATTGCCTACTAATGCTTGGTTACATCTCTTAGACTGAGCTTCCCCCTTAGCAACCTCTACTCAGTAGCCATGTTGTCTTCAGCCTGCCATTCACTTGCATGGCAGATGTATATTTATAATAAAATGCATATTTTTGGCTTTTATTTCATTTTGGAGGATTTTTACAGTGCAGCACTTTTGCGTGACACTGCACTACGCTTAGACTTTGTAGATCGAGGTAAAAAAAAAATTATTAATTTTTTTGCAACGGGAAGAATTGTAAATGGCCATATATTTGGCCATTGGCATGCTTCCTCAACTGGACACATCCTTTATTTGGAGCTGTCACGGCTCCATTTTGCTATTTGAAGAACGGTACTCAGTTGACAACCGAGTACATTTCTGCAAATAACACTACTCTTACTCGGACAGGTTAGGGTTTCCTGGATCGCAAATTTACCTCATTTGCATAACTTTCGGCAGCAAATTAGGTAATTTGCATATCCTAGCCCTGTCCGTGTAAGAGGAGTTTTAGGAGCTCTCTTGCACGCCCCTGCTGGCTGTTCCTGGATCGCTCAACAGACATGTTGGCTGCATGGAATCTTACTCTACTCTTAGACTCCATGCAAGCCTTTGTGAATCCGGTCCCATGTCTTTAGCTGACTCGGGTTAGTGTCACCTTTTTCTACACTGCACTGAATTGTAAATGGCCATATATTTGGCCATTGGCATGCTTCCTCAACTGGACGCATCCTTTATTTGGAGCTGTCACGGCTCCATTTTGCTATTTGAAGAATGGTACTCAGTTGACAACCGAGTACATTTCTGCAAATAACACTACTCTTACTCGGACAGGTTAGGGGTTCCTGGATCGCAAATTTACCTCATTTGCATAACTTTCTGCAGCAAATTAGGTAATTTGCATATCCTAGCCGTGTCCGTGTAAGACGAGTTTTAGGAGCTCTCTTGCACGCCCCTGCTGGCTGTTCCTGGATCGCTCAACCGATATGTTGGCTGCATGGAATCTTACTCTACTCTTAGATTCCGTGCATGCCTTTGTGAATCTGGTCCCATGTCTTTAGCTGACTCGGGTTAGTGTCACCTTTTTCTACACTGCATGGATTGTCATTTATGATGGTCGGCCTCATGGTGGCTTTAGTTTGGTAACAGCCAATCCACTCCAACTCCCAGGCCCATACATACATAGGTTTGTTTTGTCAGCATTATTTACAGTAAGCCTCTACTCTCTGCTACCAGTCAGCAGCAAATTATAATAATTAGTGCTCATTATTGATTAGTTTGTGTTGTGTTTACTATAGTCATACACTATTATAATGCATGTTTTAATAATCTGTTTTACTTATGAGATTCTCTCCTTTATCATTTAGTTTGAATCAGGAGAGCAGCTGGTTGATTCATCCATTTATAAACAATTGAGGCGTAAGGGGTTTCATGGTGCTCAGTGTTGCGGAACTCAAGCAGGATTTATGCCAGTGTAAGCCATGTGACTGATGGATGCAGAATGCTTATCGGTAAAAGACAGATGCTGGATTTATGTCAGTGTTAGCCATGTGATTGATGGACGCAAAATGTGTAGAGGTAAAGGACAGATGCTGAATTTATTCCAGTGTTAGCCATGTGATTGATGGATGCAGAATGTTTAAAGGTAAATGACAGATGCTGGATTTATGCCAGTGTTAGCCATGTGACTGATGGATGCAGAATGTTTAGAGGTAAAGGACAGATGCTGGATATATGCCAGTGTTAGCCATGTGACTGATAGATGCAGAATGTTTAGAGGTAAAAGACAGATGCTGGATTTATGCCAGTTTTAGCCATGTGGCTAATGGACGCAGAATGTTTAGAGGCAAAGGACAGATTCTGGATTTATACCAAGCTAGCAAAGCTCCTTCTTCCAAACAGCAAGGCTGAACACTTCAAATAAACACAGCCAAAGTGATGAAACTCATCGGAAATGAACACAGCTGAAATAGCCAGACTCACTGAAGCAGGTCGTTCAAAATTCCAAAGGGTAAGCAAGCAAGACGCCAATAAACGAACAATTTCATTTCCGACGAGTTCCATCACTTTGGCTGTGTTATTTGAGGTGTTCAGCCCTGCTGTTTGGAAGAAGGAGCTTTGCTAGCTTGGTAGCAGTTTGTTTCTTTTGCCTTGGACTTCTAGATGCTGGATTTATGCCAGTGTTAGCCATGTGACTGATGGATGCAGACTGTTTAGAGGTAAAGTACAGATGCTGGAGTTATGCCAGTTTTAGCCATGTGACTGATGGATGCAGAATGTTTAGACGTAAAGGACAGATGCTGGATTTGGGTCTATATTAGGAATGCGAAAAGACATTTACGCGAATATGTAAACGTCGAACCGTATAACGTGAAGTTGACTTAGAGTGAAAGTCGAAAACCGCGAAAATGGAAATATCGAATTTTCATGGTTGGCCCGTCTGTGGATTAGCTGCAAAAGGTAAGTTTTGGATCGTTACGGAGTTTAGGATAGTGTGCGGGTTAAGGTAAGTGCTTAGATAAGTAATGTATGTTAGATTTAGTTTAGGGTTAGAGGGGATGGTTTTGTTGAATCTATGTATGTAGGTTATTTATTTTTTTGTGTATATTTTCGTAGGGGAAGTGTGTGGTAGATACGGACCTTAGGGTTAGGGAGGGGTTAAGGATAGTGCATAGATAGTTTTGTATGTAACTTTTTTCCTTTACTCTTATTTTCAGCTTACATCAACTACAATCTTCCCTACAATACCTCTATATACTAAGTTCTGCATACAAATCTATCTTTATATATATATATATTATTGTTATTTGT